>NW_028166112.1:87500-89372 GCF_964263955.1 Coregonus lavaretus
TGAATACAGAGTGAATACGGGGGAATAAGGGGTGAATACAGGATGAATACAGGGTGAATACAGGGTGAATACAGGGTGTATACAGGGTGAATACAGAGTGAATACAGAGTGAATACAGGGTGAATACAGGATGAATACAGAGTTAATACAGGGTGAATACAGGGTGAATACGGGGTGAATACGGGGTGAATACAGGGTGAATACAGGATGAATACAGGGTGAATACAGGGTGAATACAGGGGGAATACAGGGGGAATACAGAGTGAATACAGAGTGAATACAGGGTGAATACAGCGTGAATACAGGGTCCTTTATGTGGTGTTGGTTTTGTTTCTTCAACCCATTCATTTGACTAATTAGATTCTCGTCAGCCAGGCGGTTGTTAATGTGGTAGTAATGTTTCAATGGCTCAGCTGATCCTGATTAGGGTTAATGATGGTGGAATGTACAGGGGCTCAGATCTGTGAAGTACATACATTACAGCACAGAATGTGCATAGCAGCTTTTTAGATCTATCATTCCATTTCAGCCGTACTCACTACATTGTCAGTATCCTGGTAATATGAAAGTAGACAATTAGCGTCAATAACTGATGCATTTATGTCAGCTTTGTATATGGCTGTATAAAGACAGAATCACAGCTAATTATGTGTCATACTACCAATCTGCAGTCAAATAAAGCACATTACTTTTAATTACTTACTGAAAGCAAAGCTTCTTCTTCTTCTTCTTCTTCTTCTTCTTCTTCTTCTTCTTCTTCTTCTTCTTCTTCTTCTTCTTCTTCTTCTTCTTCTTCTTCTTCTATTTAGTCCCCTCGCTCTAGCACTTAAACAATTGAAGCTATTAACATGAACCAACTAACAAATGTTTAGACTGCAACAACTTAAATTGAGAAAATCATTGATAGCATTTATATTTTTTGAACAACAACAACATTTTAAATGATCTCCATTGGATTTGAATGGCAAAAAGAGGGTCATAGATTTGAAATAAAATTAAACAAATAATCTAGACATATTTTTCAATCTTTTACCGTTTACGATATCAACTACCCCCCAAAAATAATAAATCAAATAAAGATATAAACTCCAAACGAACGTTGAGATTTGCAGACTGGCACAATTTATATTGATTGTCCAAGGATCTTTCATACGTACAGTATATGTTTTTAACTATAAATATTTAACATTAATATGCATGAATTCACATGGGTTTGAATGAGAACCATTAGACCATAGGAATACAGTGTTTGATATTCAAAATGGTCCTGCTCCTTGGTCAATTAAGCGACAATACCAACTTTAAAGCATTAAGACGATCCTAACTTTAACCTCTTTAAAACATTTATAAACAATAACTATATCAATTTGCATAAATTAGCATAACATACATCACCAACAGTAACTATTCAAGCTAGAAACACCAAACCAACCTTCACCTGATGTCAGTCAATCAGTCAATCAATCAATCAATCAATCAACCAACCGATCAATCAATCTATTAATCTACCTACTTTCTCAACTAAAACCAGTCACTACCATTACTACTGCAGACACTACCACTACTATAACTATAACCAGTCACTACCACTACTATAAATATAACCAGTCACTACCACTACTATAATTATAACCAGTCACTACCACTACTATAACTATAACCAGTCACTACCACTACTATAACTATAACCAGTCACTACCACTACTATTAACTATAACCAGTCACTACCACTACTATAACTATAACCAGTCACTACCATTACTACTGTAGACACTACCACTACTATAACTATAACCAGTCACTACCACTACTATAAATATAACCAGTCACTACCACTACTATAACTATAACCAGTCACTACCACTACTATAA
>NW_028166111.1:0-40385 GCF_964263955.1 Coregonus lavaretus
ACTTTTTACTCCATACATTTTCCCTGACACCCAAAATTACTCGTTACATTTTGAATGCTTAGCAGGACAGGAAAATGGTCCAATTCACGCACTTATCAAGAGAACATCCCTGGTCATCCCTACTGCCTCTGATCTGGCGGACTCACTAAACACACACGCTTCGTTTGTAAATTATGTCTGAGTGTTGGAGTGTGCCCCTGGCTATCTGTAAATTAAAAAAACAAGAAAATGGTGCCGTCTGGTTAGCTTAAAATAAGGAATTTTAAATGATTTATACTTGTATTTTTACTTTTGATACTTAAGTATATATTTGCAATTACATTTACTTTTGATACTTAAGTAGATTTAAAACCAAATACTTTTAGACTTTTACTCAAGTAGTATTTTACTGGGTGACTTTCACTTTTACTTGAGTCATTTTCTATTAAGGTATCTTTACTTTTACTCAAGTAGGACGATTGGGTACTTTTTCCACCACTGCGTTTACTAGTTGGTAAGGTACTAGTTGTTCACTAGTTGGTTAGGTTCAGGTTGTTTACTAGTTTGTAGTTGTTCACTAGTTGGTTAGGTACTAGTGGTTGACACCTTTACTTGAGCTGAACGTGGCCATCAAAATAACATCGACGTCCCAGTCATTCAGCCACAGGAGGTTGGTGGAACCTTAATTGGGGAGGACGGGCTCATGGTAATGGCTGGTGCGGAAATAGGGGGAATGGTATCAAATATTCTATTCCATTTACTTCGTTCCAGCCATTATTATGAGCTGTCCTCCCCTCAGCAGCCTCCACTGGTTTCAGCGTGTCAACTAAACACACACTAGACTGAACAGGGTTAGAGTAAACCCGGCCACAGACACAATCTCTCTGATGTGAAATAAGAAAATGAGGTCAGGTCCCCTCCTTCCTCTCTAGCTCCCTCCACTGTTTGTTAGCCTTCAGTCATTGGTTACATGTACAGGAAGCAGCACCATGGTAACACTTTCAGATATCAAACATTCATTTGCATCTCTACAAAATGAACATATTTTTTTCTTCAAGTATCAGTAAATATTACCATAACTATTTTATCCATTTAAAAAAGACAATATCGGGCCTCCCGAGTGGCGCAGCGTTCTAAGGCACTGCATCGCTTCCGGGTTAAGCGTGCAGTGTGTCAAGAAGCAGTGCGGCTTGGCAGGATCGTGTTTCGGAGGACGCATGGCTCTTGACCTTCGCCTCTCCCGATTCCGCAGGGGAGTTGCAGCAATGGGACAAGACTGTAACTACCAATTGGGGAGAAAAAAGGGAGAAAAGTAAAAAAAATATATATATATATATATATATATATTTAAAAAAAGACAACATCCAAAACTACAATATCCTGAGTCTGAAACATCAGAGCACACAAGCATATGCTGTGATCATCTACAGTATAATCATACTATGATTGATTGACATACAGGATATACGCTCATGCCAAAGGTCTAGTCTAGCATCTACAGTACTAGCTCCTCCACAGCCTGGTGTCACTATTACTGTGTGATGTTACAAAACAGGAGACCCTGGAGGGGAGAGAGGGGGCACCCTGGATCCCACTGAGGTGATGGTACTGGCTGTCCCAGTGAGACACCGTGTGGTGTGGTGCACCTATGGTATGACAGGAAGGCAGAAGGCTTTTAGCAGATGTCACAAAGTGCTTATACAGAACCCAGCCTAAAACCCCAAACAGCAAGCAATGCAGATGTAGAAGTCCCTTCATCCTTTCTCTTACCGATTCCAGCATTACTATTCCACTGGTCCCTCCATCCCTTCTCTAAATGTTCCCAGCATTACTATTCTATAACGAGTTTTTATGTAATAAATAATTCAATTCCTCAGACCTATTCACATTATTTTCCCCCTCTCAAACAGCTAACTGTAGGATCTTAATTTAAGGCCAGTTTACCACAGCAGGAAAATAATCCTGCAGCAACGGGAAATGTGAATTGTTATGTGGATTATAATTAATGGACATTGTTGTAGGGAAAAATCAAGTCTGAAATTATAAAGGGGAAATTACAAACTTCAGAAGCCTTTTTAAACCTCAAATATACTAGACGTTAAAAGAAATATAGAAACCTGCTTGCAGAAAAGTTGGCCTGCAACAGGGTGATCAAATTAAGATCCTACATCTGTAGCAGTTAAAGAGGTAGCTTCTTCAGTTACTGTGTGAAATAATAAGCCAAGAGATAGATAGCATGCCAGGGGCAAATAGCCCAGCGAACACATTAGAGTTCTGATTCAGTGAGTTGAATTAGAGTGGAGAATCAAGACTTTCCATGGCAGTTCTTTTCTCTGGTTTGTTCTGTATTGTATGGAATTTGAGTGGTGTTCTTCATTAATTTGTCCATGAAAGAACTCTGTTAAACATTTAGTGATAGCTTTGCTCAAAAATAAAGGTTCCAATTTCTATCCAAGCTCCAGATCTCTCTCAACTAATATCATTTTTTCTCTCTCTCTCTCTCTCTCTCTCTCTCTCTCTCTCTCTCTCTCTCTCTCTCTCTCTCTCTCTCTCTCTCTCTCTCTCCGTCTCTCTGTCTCTCTGTCTCTCTGTCTCTGTCTCTGTCTCTCTGTCTTTTGCAACATTCCTCAGTGTTGGAGACTGCGATGAGACATTTTTCAGTCCCCTATCTTTTCTTGGAAATGTTGGCTGTGGGACTTGGAGCAGAGGCCTGGTGTCTAATTGCTGTTGCGTCACTTAGATCTGATTACTGGAATGGAGGGAGGGAAGGAGGGGACAAACAGAAGCCATGCAGACGGAGGGTACCACAGTGGCTTTGTAGTGCACTATGGAGGTAATCAGAAGCCATGCAGCAATATGGAGTGTGTTGCAGTGGCTTTGTCTCAAAATAGTGCACTATGTGGGGAGGGTTATGGAGAGTGTTGCATAGGATCTGTCTCAAAGCTGGCAAAAAGTAGTGCACTACATGGGTGGAAGGATATATTTCTGGCAAAAAGTAGTGCACTATGTAGGCTGTAAGGGATGCTTCTCACACGAGGCAACATTTTCATAGGGATGCTTCTCACACGAGGCAACATTTTCATAGGGATGCTTCTCACACGAGGCAACATTTTCATAGGGATGCTTCTCACACGAGGCAACATTTACATAGGGATGCTTCTCACACGAGGCACCATTTACATAGGGATGCTTCTCACACGGGGCAACATTTACATAGGGATGCTTCTCACACGAGGCAACATTTACACAGGGATGCTTCTCACACGAGGCAACATTTACATAGGGATGCTTCTCACACGGGGCAACATTTACATAGGGATGCTTCTCACACGAGGCAACATTTACATAGCGATGCTTCTCACACGAGGCACCGTTTACATAGGGATGCTTCTCACACGGGGC
Source organism: Coregonus lavaretus (assembly GCF_964263955.1). Taxonomy (NCBI): domain Eukaryota; kingdom Metazoa; phylum Chordata; class Actinopteri; order Salmoniformes; family Salmonidae; genus Coregonus; species Coregonus lavaretus. The sequence goes on from NW_028166111.1 coordinate 3,382, forward strand.
AACATTTACACAGGGATGCTTCTCACACGAGGCAACATTTACATAGGGATGCTTCTCACACGAGGCACCATTTACATAGGGATGCTTCTCACACGGGGCAACATTTACACAGGGATGCTTCTCACACGAGGCAACATTTACATAGGGATGCTTCTCACACGGGGCAACATTTACATAGGGATGCTTCTCACACGGGGCACCATTTACATAGGGATGCTTCTCACACGAGGCACCATTTACATAGCGATGCTTCTCACACGAGGCACCATTTACATAGGGATGCTTCTCACACGAGGCACCATTTACATAGGGATGCTTCTCACACGGGGCAACATTTACATAGGGATGCTTCTCACACGAGGCACCATTTACATAGGGATGCTTCTCACACGAGGCACCATTTACATAGGGATGCTTCTCACACGAGGCACCATTTACATAGGGATGCTTCTCACACGAGGCACCATTTACATCGCCGACAATCCACTACTACTCGATGGTGCATTCTGTGTGCAGGACGTCTCTTACAAGGGAATAGGGTGTCTTCAGTGCAATATGTGACAGGAGCTATGTATCAAACTATACCCTCTTCATTGTACTGTTCAGTCTACTACTGTATCAAACTATACTGTCTTCATTGTACACGTCAGTCTACTACTATGTGCACTACACTAGGAATAGGCTGGCATATTTTGAGGCTCTGGCCAAAAGTAGTGCACTAGATAGAGGATAATGTGTAATTTGAGACACAGCAGTCAAGGGGGTGTGGCCGTGGAGGGAGCCACTGCAGAGTATTGGGGCTTGGCCCACAGACACCATGCAGGAACTGCTTTCTCTCCTGTTGAGGAGCTCAGTAATGCTGCAGAGCAGCTTGGGATTTGTCACGCCTTGGCTGGGTCTGAAAACTTTGCTAATGGACTAATCTTCGCTTCCTCCATCGTTATTTCCTGATTTCTTCTCAAAGATTATTGGAGGAGAAGGTCTGATTTTCTCCTCCAATGTGCTTTGAGACGAAGTGCAGATGTTGAGTATGTTTTTAGACACAGCCTCTGTCTGTCTGTCTGTCTGTCTGTCTGTCTCTCCCTCTCTCTCTCTCTCAATTTTTTCAATTCAATTCAATTTAAGGGTTTTATTGGCATGGGAAACGTATGTTAACATTGCCAAAGCAAGTGAAGTAGATAGTAAACAAAAGTGAAATAAACAATACAAAATTAACAGTAAACATTACACTCAGAAGTTCCAAAAGAATAATGACATTTCAAATGTCATATTATGTATATATACAGTGTTGTAACAATGTGCAAATAGTTAAAGTACAAATGGGAAAATAAACATAAATATGGGTTGTATTTACAATGGTGTTTGTTCTTCCCTGGTTGCCCTTTTCTTGTGGCAACAGGTCACAAATCTTGCAGCTGTGATGGCACACTGTGGTATTTCACCCAGTAGATAAGGGAGTTGATCAAAATGTGGTTTGTTTTCAAATTCTTTGTGGATCTCTCTAATCTGAGGGAAATAAGTGTCTCTAATATGGTCATACATTTGGCAGGAGGTTAGGAAGTGCAGCTCAGTTTCCACCTCATTTTGTGGGCAGTGTGCACATAGCCTGTCTTCTCTTGAGAGCCAGGTCTGCATACGGCGGCCTTTCTCAATAACAAGGCTATGCTCACTGAGTCTGTACATAGTCAAAGCTTTCCTTAATTTTATGTTAATTTTGATGGCATAGAAGGCCCTTCTTGCCTTGTCTCTCAGATCGTTCACAGCTTTGTGGAAGTTACCTGTGGCGCTGATGTTTAGGCCGAGGTATGTCTGTTTCTTTTGTGTGCTCTAGGGCAACGGTGTCTAGATGGAATTTGTATTTGTGGTCCTGGCATCTTGACTTTTTTTGGATAACCATTATTTTTGTTTTACTGAGATTTACTGTCAGGGCCCAGGTCTGACAGAATCTGTGCAGAAGATCTAGGTGCTGCTGTAGGCCCTCATTGGTTGGTGACAGAAGCACCAGATCATCAGCAAACAGTAGACATTTGACTTCAGATTCTAGTAGGGCGAGGCCGGATGCTGCAGACTGTTCTAGTGCCCTTGCCAATTCGTTGATAGATATGTTGAAGAGGGTGGGGCTTAAAATGCATCCCTGTCTCACCCCACGGCCCTGTGGAAAGAAATGTGTGTGTTTTTTGCCAATTTTAACCGCACACTTGTTGACTGTTTATGTACACTTGTTGTTTCCCCCAACCCCACTTTCCATCAATTTGTATAGCAGACCCTCATGCCAAATTGAGTCAAAAGCTTTTTCGAAATCAACAAAGCATGAGAAGACTTTGCCTTTGTTTTGGTTTGTTTGTCAATTAGGGTGTGCAGGGTGAATATGTGGTCTGTCGTACGGTAATTTGGTAAAAAGCCAATTTGACATTTGCTCAGCACATTGTTTTCACTGAGGAAATTAACTAGTCTGCTGTTAATGATAATGTAGAGGATTTTCCCAAGGTTGCTGTTGACGCATATCCCACGGTAGTTATTGGGGTCAAATTATTGGGGTCAAATTTGGGGTATCAGTTCTTGGTTCCAAATATTGGGGAAGATGCCAGAGCTAAGGATGATGTTAAATAGTTTAAGTATAGCAAATTGGAATTTGTGGTCTGTATATTTTATAATTTCATTGAGGATACCATCAACACCACATGCCTTTTTGGGTTGGAGGGTTTGTATTTTGTCCTGTAGTTCATTCAATGTAATTGGAGAATCCAGTGGGTTCTGGTAGTCTTTAATAGTTGATTCTAAGATTTGCATTTGATCATGATTTTCTGTCTGTACCTCTACTTGTTTCCTGTGGACAGATTAATACCCGTAGAGACTCCCTGCCTCACCTTGGCACCTTTATGGAATGTTTAGTTGTACTGTATGTGTTGGGCTTTAGTTTTGGATTATTCTATTATACTCAGTGGCGGCTCCTGAAAAAATTCTCAGGGGGGGCAATTTTTCTGATGATTTAGGTGACCTACACACATTTTAAAAAAGATATGTCCAGCAACAACATGAAGACAGGGGCAGCATATAAGTCAATACCAGAAGCATTTATTGACTGATCTCAAAAGTGTTGGCTTACCAGGGTTGGTGGAGCCCTCAGTTTCATCTTTGCCTCGCAAAGCTAACTCAAACACTCCGCAAAACTTCACACACTGGATTAGCCGGCTGAGGATGTGGCGGTTCTTGCTAATGTCGTAGTAAATATATTTGTTATAGTGAATATGGATATGTTGAGTAAAATGTTGTGCTAAGATCTATTTAGGTCAGGAGCTGGTTATAAGTTATGTTCCTATCCAATAACAATGGACAAAAGGGTCCTATCTTGTCAGCCTTGTCAGTTTCAGTTCTCCAGTAAACTTGTGATTATCAACACTAACCTCATCGTTGTGGCGGCGGACAGCTAGCCTGTATCCCTCATCCAGTTGAGTGGGAATGTTCACTCTCCCCAAAGCAGACAATCTCAAACAGCTATCCATGTGGGTCTTTGACAGCTCATGTTTCTTAATCTTTCCTGAAAGATGGTGCATGTCCGTTACACACCAGTCGCTGTCCAAGCGGTGCTGTCTGCCGTGCCGCCTTCAGGGTGAAAGAGTAAGCAGGGGGTAGCAGAAGACTGCATTAGCTACATCGCAGCCTGCTAGCCAGGTTTTTCGTTCGTACCAATTTTTGGAAAATCCTCGGGTGTAGGACTTCCCCCCTTTAGTAGAAACCTGTTGAATTATTAAATTTGGTCTGGGAGGTCCTAATTGTTTCGTTGCCAATTTATCTTCATTTGTTCGCCGACAAAAAGTAACTTATTTCAAAGAGACAATCGAGTTGCACTGAACGCTATAGCCATTTTCACAGTAGTAGTGAATTGATTGATGAGGCTACCCGCTCTTTTTTTAGTTACGTTCATGGTTACGTTACGTATGACGAAAGCGCGTAAGTGCAAGCCCTCAGAAACCCATAGAGATTGTATTGAAAGCTCTGATATTTGAAAAAAATTGATTTTACATTAGAGGCTATGAGAGACTTCTGGGCGATTTTCAACCTGACTGAAATCGCCCCAAAAGGGGGGGGGGCCATTTGAAGCACGACTTTAGCCTGATTGGACATTTAGTGGCACTGTGGCAGATCAGACGTCTAGATTACAACACTGATAACTACTGTTGCCGTGATATAATTGATTAGAAAAAAAATCCCTTCCTTTTCCCGTTTGGCAGTGCGTCGCCCATATCGCCCTATTGAACACACCGCCCCTGATTATACTAATACATTGTTCCTTATGCTACCGGTCAAATGTCTTAAAACATCATAATCCACCTCTATTTTGGCTCATACATGATGATCCATCCTCTCTTTCTCATACACAGAGTGGGTGGAAAGCTGTGCATTTTAAACAGCAGTGTGTGTGTGTGTGTGTGTGTGTGTGTGTGTGTGTGTGTGTGTGTGTGTGTGTGTGTGTGTGTGTGTGTGTGTGTGTGTGTGTGTGTGCGTGTGTGCGTGTGTTTGCTTCAAGCGGGGTGTAAAGAGGAAACCTGATCTCTATTTTCACCATAGAGGAGAGAGGCAGTGAACAGAGGCAGGAGGCTGCAAGCCAGGCTTTCCAATGTAAAGGTGGAGTAAAAATAGAGTTCCCTGTGTTGAATGGGATCTGTCAGAGACTGAGCTGGTGTAGCGGAAGGCTAGGAGCATTGCTACAGTACTGATTTCCTGAGACCTAGAAGTACTGTCACACTAGCAGACCTGGGTTCAAATAGTATTTCAAATACTTTGAGCGTTTGCTTGACTCTGTCTGGAGCACCAGATGGGCAGAGTTTGTACTTTTCAGGCTATACCATTGGTTTCATTGAGCCAGGCAAGCTTAATCAAGCCCAGCTAAAGTATTTGACATAATACTTGACCCATGTCACACCCTGGTGCTGGGACTCATTATTGTTTATCCAGGGTGTGTGCAGTCTATGTGTTTATGTTCTAGGTTGGGTGTCTAGGTTGTTGTTTTTCTAGGTTTGTTCAATGACTCCCAATCGGAGGTAACGAGTGTCAGCTGTTCGGCTCGTTATCTCTGATTGGGAGCCATATTTATTCTGTATGTTTTCCTGTGGGGTTTGTGGGTTTTTGTTTCCTGGTTACATGTTCCGTATGTCAGTGATTTGTAACTTGAGAACTTCACGTATCGTCTTTTGTTTTGTTTTCGTGAGTACGTTTATTAATAAATCATGTTCACTCGCAACGCTGCGCTTTGGTCCGCTTCTTCATATGTAGACGATCGCGACAGAAAAACCCACCACAAGAGGACCAAGCGGCGTAACAAGCGGCAACAGGACCTACCTACGCAGGATTTATGGGAGCCTCCTAAGGACTTTTGGACATGGGAGGAGATACGGGCTGGAAAGGGTCCTTGGGCACAACCAGAGGAGTACCACCGCCCTCGTGAAGAGCTGGAGGCAGCTGCAGCCGAGAGGAGGTGGTATGAGGAGGCAGCGCGGAGTCGAGGCTGGAAGCCCGTGGTTACTCCCCAAAAATTTCTTGGGGGGGGGCTAAAAGGGAGTGTGGCGAAGGCAGGTAGGAGACCTGCGCCTACTCCCTGGACTGACCGTGGAGAGCGGGAGTACGGGCAGACACCATGTTACGCAGTAGAGCGCATGGTGTCTCCTGTACGCAGGCATAGCCCGGTGCGGTACATTCCAGCTCCTCGTATCGGCCGGGCTAGATTGAGTGTTGAGCCGGATGTCATGAGGCCGGCCCCACGCAGCAGGCCACCAATGCGTCTCCTCGGGCCGGCTTACATGGCACCAGCCCTACGTATGGTTTCCCCGGTTCGCCCACATAGCCCGGTGCGGGTTATTCCTCCTTCCCGTACTGGTCGGGCGACGGGGAGCATACAACCAGGTAGGGTTGGGCAGGCTCAGTGCTCAAGGGAGCCAGTACGCCTGCACGGTCCGGTATTTCCGGCGCCACCTCCCCGCTCCAGCCCAGTACCACCAGTGCCTACACCACGCACCGAGCCTCCTGTGTGTTCCCAGAGTCCTGTGCGTCCTGTTGCTGCTCCCCGCACTAGCCCTGAGATGCGTGTCCTCAGCCCGGGACCACCAGTTCCGGCACCACGCACTAGGACTTATGTGCGTCCCCAGGGTCCTGCATGCCCTGTTGCTTCTCCCCGCACTAGCCCTGAGATGCGTATCCTCAGCCCGGTACCTCCTGTTCCGGCACCACGCACCAGGCCTACGATGCGCCTCAGACGGCCAGAGTCTGCCGTCTGCCCAACGGGGCCTGAACTGTCCGTCTGCCCAACGCCGTCTGAACTGCCCGTCTGCCCAACGGCGCCTGAACTGCCCGTCTGCCCAACGCCGTCTGAACTGTCCGTCTGCCAAGCGCCGCAGGAGCTGCCCGTCTGCCATGAGCCTGCAAAGCCGCCCGTCTGCCATGAGCCTACAGAGCCGTCCGCCAGACCGGAGCCGCTAGAGCTCTCCGCCAGACAGGAGCAGCCAGAGCCTTCCGCCAGACAGGATCAGCCAGAGCCTTCCGCCAGACAGGATCAGCCAGAGCCTTCCGCCAGACAGGATCAGCCAGAGCCTTCCGCCAGACAGGATCAGCCAGAGCCGTCCAGCCGGGATCCGCCAGAGCCGTCCAGCCGGGATCCGCCAGAGCCGTCCAGCCGGGATCCGCCAGAGCCGTCCAGCCGGGATCCGCCAGAGCCGTCCAGCCGGGATCCGCCAGAGCCGTCCAGCCGGGATCCGCCAGAGCCGTCCAGCCGGGATCCGCCAGAGCCGTCCAGCCGGGATCCGCCAGAGCCGACCAGCCAGGATTCGCCATTCAGCCTGGTACTGCCCCTTAGTCCGGTACTGCCCCTTAGTCCGGTACTGCCCCTTAGTCAGGTGCTGCCCCTTAAACCGGTGGGGGTCATTTGGAGGAGGCTACATAAGCGGGAAGTGACTATGGTGGGGTGGTGGTCTAGGCCGGAGCCAGAACCGCCACCGAGGAGGTATGCCCGCCCAGCCCTCCCCTGTTTGGGGGTTTTGAGGCGCGGTCGCAGTCCGCGCCTTTAGGGGGGGGTACTGTCACACCCTGGTGCTGGGACTCATTATTGTTTATCCAGGGTGTGTGCAGTCTATGTGTTTATGTTCTAGGTTGGGTGTCTAGGTTGTTGTTTTTCTAGGTTTGTTCAATGACTCCCAATCGGAGGTAACGAGTGTCAGCTGTTCGGCTCGTTATCTCTGATTGGGAGCCATATTTATTTTGTATGTTTTCCTGTGGGGTTTGTGGGTTTTTGTTTCCTGGTTACATGTTCCGTATGTCAGTGATTTGTAACTTGAGAACTTCACGTATCGTCTTTTGTTTTGTTTTCGTGAGTACGTTTATTAATAAATCATGTTCACTCGCAACGCTGCGCTTTGGTCCGCTTCTTCATATGTAGACGATCGTGACAACCCAGGTCTAAACACTAGCATTGGAAAAGCATCTGGAAGTCAGAAGGACGCAGACTAGAGGATAGGTCATTATTAGGTAACATGATAATTAATGAAGAAGTTTTGTAACATACAGCCAGACGCAATTCTCTCCCAACCCATTCCCCTTTGCTCCAAGGCTTTGATGTTTGCAGATCTGAAGGGTCTGGATAGGTATAAGTAGTGGTGTGTTGTGGTGTTATACCCCACTGTAGCGGTGCGTGGGTAAAATCCCCCCCCCCCCCCCAACCTATGTGTTGTATTAATTGTGTTATTTGCTCTATAACCTGTTAGTTCATATGCCTTGACACCGTGATATACAGGCCTAAAGGCCGAGACAATAAGAAGACCCAGTGGCAGAATAACTTAGGATAAATATGATGTGACTGCCCACGGTTCTGATTTCTGTGTGCGTGTGTGTGCGTTCGTTCGTGCAACTAGACAAACATGTTGACTCACCCTGCTTGTAGAGAAACGCCAACGCCATCCTCCCCTCTTTCATGTTGACGAAACAGTCTATCACCCTGTCATACAGTACATGCTTTTATTTTTTGTTGTCCTAGTCTACCTAGCTAAAATGATTGCTCGCTAGCCTAACTTCCATTCATAGCTAGTTAACATTAGCCTTCCACATTTAGCCTCATATTGAACTTCAATCCTCTCAGGCCCGGGGCACAACAATGTATGAATGAATGGTTGGATCAGAATTGCCGTTATAATCATTGGCCAGTACGGAGAATTAAGTAAAACCACAAATACAAATCCCTATCTCCATCCATTACTAATTTAGGAAAGGGCCAAGTGTAGCTAGCAAGCTAGCTAACCACCGGAGGTCAACAACACAACGAGACGCAACAATTCAAGTTTTTCTGTCAATGACGTATGCTCTCAATGGGATTTGATAGGAGTGATGCCACAATCCAAGCTTGCTTCCCTTGACACTTTTTTTTGGTGCGCCAGAACCATTCAGAGTTGAGCTCAACGCTGATTGGCAAATTTGTTATACTTTTTTAATCAAGGGAGGCCAAATGCTCACTGGCTTCCCTTGCCTTCAATGCTATGGGCGACAACAATGTCATACTTGTTTGGACCAGACAGCATCAGATAAATGGCCTACACATAGAGAGACAGAGGGGCTGTCACGATCGTCGTATGGAGTAGACCAAGGCGCAGCGTGATGAACGAACATGTTTATTTATCTTTAGTGATAAATACGGACAATAAAAATAAAAAAAACGACTCGTGAAGTCCACGGTACAAACACAAAACCAACTGGAACAAGATCCCACAATCACAAAGGGAAAACAGACAGTTTAAATATGGCTCCCAATCAGAGACAACCCGCAACAGCTGACACTCGTTGCCTCTGATTGGGAGCCACTCTGGCCAACATAGAAATACAACAATAGAACTCCCGACATAGAAATACAACACATAACTAGAATACATAGAATCTACACACCCTGGCTCAACATATAGAGTCCCCAGAGCCAGGGTGTGACAGTACCCCACCCCAAAGGCGCGGACTGCGACCGCGCCTCAACAAAACCCAAACAGGGGAGGGCTGGGTGGGCATTCCTCCTCGGAGGCGGTTCCGGCTCCGGGCTTGACCACCACCCTTCAATAATCCCCCCGTAGCGCCCCTGGTCCGGTCTGGCCCCGCTGGCTGGAGCTGGACTGGACATCGATGGAGTGGATTGCTTAAGCTCCGCTGTGGAGCCGCTGACCGGTACCTGATCAGGCACCGGTGACCCAGGCACGGGTTGTGCCGGACTGACGACGCGCACCCCTGGCTTGGTGCGTGGAGCAGGAACGGACCGGACCGGGCTGACGATGCGCATCCCTGGCTTGGTGCGTGGAGCAGCAACGGGCCGGACCGGGCTGACGATACGCACCCCTGGCTTGGTGCGTGGAGCAGGAACGGACCGGACCGGGCTGACGATGCGCACCCCTGACTTGGTGCGTGGAGCAGCAACGGGCCGGACCGGGCTGACGATACGCACCCCTGGCTTGGTGCGTGGAGCAGGAACGGGCTTTACCAGGCTGACGACTCGCACCCCTGGCTTGGTGCGAGTGGCAGGAACGAGCCTTACCAGGCTGACGACTCGCACCCCTGGCTTGGTGCGAGTGGCAGGAACAGGCCGGGCTGGGCTGGCGACGCGCACCGTAGGCTTGGTGCGAGTGGCAGGAACAGGCCGGGCCGGGCTGGCGACGCGCACCGTAGGCTTGGTGCGAGTGGCAGGAACAGGCCGGGCCGGGCTGGCGACGTGCACCGTAGGCTTGGTGCGAGTGGCAGGAACAGGCCGGGCCGGGCTGGCGACGCGCACCGTAGGCTTGGTGCGAGTGGCAGGAACAGGCCGGGCCGGGCTGGCGACGCGCACCGTAGGCTTGGTGCGAGTGGCAGGAACAGGCCGGGCCGGGCTGGCGACGCGCACCGTAGGCTTGGTGCGAGTGGCAGGAACAGGCCGGGCCGGGCTGGCGATGCGCACCGGAGGCTTGGTGCGAGGAGCAGGAACAGGCCGGGCCGGGCTGGCGACGCGCACCGTAGGCTTGGTGCGAGTGGCAGGAACAGGCCGGGCCGGGCTGGCGATGCGCACCGGAGGCTTGGTGCGAGGAGCAGGAACAGGCCGGGCCGGGCTGTGGAGACGGATAGGAGGCCTGGAGTGAAGAGCTGCCACAACCCGTCCTGGCTGAATGCCTACCTTCACACACTCTGTGTGAGGCATCCGCACAGGACGTACAGGGCTGTGTACCCGTACTGGCATAACAGCACGTGACACTGGCGCAGGATATCCGGGACTGAGGAGAGGCACTGGAGACCACGAGCGCTGAGCCGGCACACTCCGTCCTGGCTGCATGCCCACCTTCGCACGACACGTGCGGGGTGCTCGCACAGGACGTACCGGACTATGCCGGACCACTCGTGGCACAGTACGCAGCTCCGCATACCGCGGAACCTGCCCAGTCCCATGCTGCCATGCCTGAGTACGGGGAGTTGGCTCTGCTCTCCATCCAGGCTCCGCCAACCTGCCTTCTGGCCCCCCAAACCCGGTGGCCTCCTCTCCAAATCTCCCAAATCGCCCTGTGGCAGCCTCCTGCTGCCCAGACGCCCATGCCGTGTGCCCCCCCCCTAAATTTTTTTTGGGGTTGCCTCTCGTCCGACCGACGACGACACTGTTTACGCCGTTGCTCCTCTCTACGTCGCGCCTCTACCGTCTCCCTCCATGGACGGCGATCCATCCCGGCCTGGATTTCCTCCCAGGTCCAGGACCCCTGCCCGTCCAAGATCTGCTCCCACGTCCAGGCTGCCTGCTCCTGGACACGCTGCTTGGTCCTGGTATGGTGGGATCTTCTGTCACGATCGTCGTATGGAGTAGACCAAGGCGCAGCGTGATGAACGAACATGTTTATTTATCTTTAGTGATAAATACGGACAATAAAAAATAAAAAAAACGACTCGTGAAGTCCACGGTACAAACACAAAACCAACTGGAACAAGATCCCACAATCACAAAGGGAAAACAGACAGTTTAAATATGGCTCCCAATCAGAGACAACCCGCAACAGCTGACACTCGTTGCCTCTGATTGGGAGCCACTCTGGCCAACATAGAAATACAACACTAGAACTCCCGACATAGAAATACAACACATAACTAGAATACATAGAATCTACACACCCTGGCTCAACATATAGAGTCCCCAGAGCCAGGGTGTGACAGGGGCGCTGTTTTGCTCGCTCGGATGCTTTCTCCTGTGAGATACATTCAGCCTCTTGCGAATTGAAGTAAAATTATGAAACACAGAGAGACGAAAGATACATTATTTTATGTTTTTAAAAAAATGTTTATTGGTAAATGTTTTTTGGGAAGCCTGGCTTCCCTTGGCGTCCATGAGTTTCTCAAACTCGGTCCTCAGGACCCCAAAGGGTGCACGTTTATACATTACAGATCTGCAAACCTCGAAGGATTAGGTACAAGAGTAAGGAGCGAATTGCGACCTGACTGAGATACTATATATGCCGTTTAGCAGACACTTTTATCAAAAGCAACTTACAGTCACGCATGCATACATTTTCCGTATGGGTAGTCCCCAGCAGGAATCAAACCCACGACTCTGGCATTGCAAGCACCATGCTCTACCGACTGAGCCACACAGGACCATGATCAGTAATGCCTCGGAAGTAAATAGAGTTTCTCCTCAGCTCCATACTAAGACATCAGTCATTCTAAAAGTAGACCAAGTCCACCTCAGTTAGGTCTGCTTACTGCAAATCCATGATGCATACAACATTTTTGCATTTTAGTCATTTAGCAGACGCTCTTATCCAGAGCGACTTAACAGTTAGTGAGTGCATACATTTTCATACAACAAGGTGATGGGGTCTGAGATGGAGTCTGGCATCCGTGAACCTTGATAGAGACGAATTACTGCAGTGCTACAAACTACATCAATCAACTTCACAGGCTGCAAGCTACCAGGGGGAACAACTCACCAGTTAATGTCACGATCGTCGTAAAGGAGAGTAGACCAAGGCGCAGCGTGTGAAACGAACATGACTTTATTTAATTAAAGTACTAAATACAAACAAAACACGACTCGTGAAGTCCACGGTTACACTGACCGAATAAGGAACAAAAACCCACAACCCCCAAGGGAAAACATACAGTTTAAATATGGCTCCCAATCAGAGACAACCAGCAAACAGCTGACACTCGTTGCCTCTGATTGGGAGTCACATCGTCAAACATAGAATCAAACAAACTAGAATACCCAACATAGAAAATGAACACACAGAATGAACACACCCTGGCTCAACATATAGAGTCCCAGAGCCAGGGTGTGACAGTTAATGTTCTTGTTCATTCATAGTAGTGAGGATTTAATCTCTCCAACAAAGTTAATGTTCTTGTTCATTCATAGTAGTGAGGATTTAATCTCACCAACAAAGTTAATGTTCTTGTTCATTCATAGTAGTGAGGATTTAATCTCTCCAACAAAGTTAATGTTCTTGTTCATTCATAGTAGTGAGGATTTAATCTCACCAACAAAGTTAATGTTCTTGTTCATTCATTCGAGCCTCCTGAGTGGCGCAGTGGTCTAAGGCTGTGCCACTAGAGATCCTGGTTCGAATCCAGGCTCTGTCGTAGCCGGCCGCGACCGGGAGACTCATGGGCGGCGCACAATTGGCCCAGCGTCGTCCAGGGTAGGGGAGGGAATGGCCGGCAGGGATGTAGCTCAGTTGATAGAGCATGGCGTTTGCAACGCCAGGGTTGTGGGTTCGATTCCCAGGGGGGGCCAGTATAATAAAATAAAAAAATAATAAATAATTCACTAACTGTAAGTCGCTCTGGATAAGAGCGTCTGCTAAATGACTAAAATGTAATGTAAATGTTCATAGTAGTGAGGATTTAATCTCACCAACAAAGTTAATGTTCTTGTTCATTCATAGTAGTGAGGATTTAATCTCACCAACAAAGTTAATGTTCTTGTTCATTCATAGTAGTGAGGATTTAATCTCACCAACAAAGTTAATGTTCTTGTTCATTCATAGTAGTGAGGATTTAATCTCACCAACAAAGTTAATGTTCTTGTTCATTCATAGTAGTGAGGATTTAATCTCACCAACAAAGTTAATGTTCTTGTTCATTCATAGTAGTGAGGATTTAATCTCACCAACAAAGTTAATGTTCTTGTTCATTCATAGTAGTGAGGATTTAATCTCACCAACAAAGTTAATGTTCTTGTTCATTCATAGTAGTGAGGATTTAATCTCTCTCTTCTACCACTTGGACTTGTTTGTCGGACTCTGGTGATGATGATGATGACGGCAATGATGGTGATGATTAAATAACATGTGATTTGTCCTATGCTTTGTAAACAACAGGTGTAGACTAACAGTGAAATAGGTAGGGGTAAAGTGACTGGGCAACAGGATAGATAATAAACAGTAGCAGCAGCATATGTGATGAGTCAAAAGAGTTAGTGCAAAGGGGGGTCAATGCAGATAGTCCCGGTAGCTATAGGTTAACTATTTAACTAACTATTTAGCAGTCTTTTGCTTGGGGCTAGAAGCTGTTCTGTTGGTTCCAGACTTGATGCATCGGTACCGCTTGCTGTGCGGTAGCAGAGAGAACAGTCTATGACTTGGGTGGCTGGAGTCTTTGACAATTTTTAGGACCTTCCTCTGACACCGCCTGGTATAGAGGTCCTGGATGGCAGGAAGCTTGGCCTCAGTGATGTACTGGGCCGTACACACTACCCTCTGTAGCGCTTTGCGGTCGGATGCCAAGCAGTTGCCATACCAGGCGGTGATGCAACCAGTCAGGATGCTCTCAATGGTGCAGCTGTATAACTTTTTTAGGATCTGAGGGCCCAGCTTCCTGAGGGGGAGTTGTCGTGCCTTCTTCACGACTGTGTTGGTGTGTGTGGACCATGATAATTCCTTAGTGATGTGGACACCGAGGAACTTGAAGCTCTCGACCCGCTTCACTACAGTCCTGCCGATATGGATGGGGGCGTGCTCGGCTCTCCATTTCTCGTAGTCCACGATCAGCTCCTTTGTCTTGCTGACGTTGAGGGAAAAGTTGTTGTCCTGGCACCTCACTGCCAGGTCATTGACCTCCCTATAGGCTGTCTCATCATCGTCGGTGATCAGACCTACCACCGTTGTGTCGTCAGCAAACGTAATTGATGGTGTTGGAGTCATGCGCGGCCACACAATCGGGGCGATAGTCATTTAGACAGGTTACCTTGGCGTTCTTGGGCACAGGGACTATGGTGGTCTGCTTGAAACATGTAGGTATTACAGACTGGGTCAGGGAGAGGTTGAAAAATACACTTGCCAGCTGATCAGTGCATGCTCTGAGTACGCGTCCTGAAGATGATTATGATGATGATGATGATGATGATGATGATGATCCCTTGATCCATGCATCACTTTATTCAATCAAATGTCCTTTCTTACAGTAAACCATGTAAGAATTGTACGTATCCTTGAAACTTTCATGTAGACCTTAGAATTAGGTTAATTAATATATTCAGTGTAATTAACAGCCTAATTTCCAAAGCTACTTTATGCATCACTGATTGAATTATTTCTTACAGATTTGATTAACTTTCAGTTTTTCTGCTTATCAGGTGTTAATAGGGTAGAGAATCCCTGAGGTAAGCTACTATCTGATGGTTTGGTTTTTGGCAAAACATAGCAGGTAAATGGACGAGTCATTTTGGATGAGATAAGTGTTTGACCTGGTGACATTACAGCCAAGCAAGCATATTCACATTTCATGTCTAATGATGCCTATGGTATATTATGTGCCTGTAGGATAGTTTCAGAAAATTATTTTCAAGTAATTGCCCTTCCATTTCCACTTTGAGTGTGGTTCTCTGTCTCTCTGTCTCTCTGTCTCTTTCTCTTTTCAATTTCAATTCAATTTAAGGGCTTTATTGGCATGGGAAACGAATGTTAACATTGCCAAAGCAAGTGAAGTAGATAGTAAACAAACGTGAAATAAACAATACAAATTAACAGTAAACATTACACTCAGAAGTTCCAAAATGACATTTCAAATGTCATATTATGTATATATACAGTGTTGTAACAATGTGCAAATAGTTAAAGTACAAATGGGAAAATAAATAAATATAAATAGGGGTTGTATTATCTCTTTCTCTCTCTCTCTCTCTCTTCTCTCTCTACTAAACGGCTAGTGGCTATACTGAACATGATGAACAGGGAAGGCCTGCAAGGTTTTTAATTTGCAGAGGGTACAACCTGATTAGATAAGTACAACCTCTGTGGGTGATTAGATAAGACTCGGCGGGATCTAGAAGGAGCATGGTGTATCAGAGAGGGTGTGTGTGTGTGTGTGTGTGTGTGTGTGTGTGTGTGTGTGTGTGTGTGTGTGTATGTGCATCTTTGTGTGTATGGTTTTGTGTGTAATGATGATAAATCAGTGGAAGAATTGCCACACACACACAACTTTGTTGGTGAGATTAAATCCTCACTCTATGAATGAACTAGAACATTAACTTTGTTGGAGAGATTAAATCCTCACTACTATGAATGAACTAGAACATTAACTTTGTTGGTGAGATTAAATCCTCACTACTATGAATGAACTAGAACATTAACTTTGTTGGAGAGATTAAATCCTCACTACTATGAATGAACTAGAACATTAACTTTGTTGGAGAGATTAAATCCTCACTACTATGAATGAACTAGAACATTAACTTTGTTGGAGAGATTAAATCCTCACTACTATGAATGAACAAGAACAGTAACTTTGGTAATGGCTGAGACAGAGTCTACATCCCAAATGTCACCCTAATCCCTGTCTAGAGCACACATTTTTTTCAAGTGGTAATGGCTGAGAAAGGGGAAACAGCTTGCGGCTATGTGGCCATTGAAACGATCAGGGGATGGGTCTACTCTTTACAGTTGCTTTTGTGTAAAAGGACAGGGTTACATGTTCTAGCCTTTAGATATGGTCAGGTTTATCCTCAGTTCACCTGGCAGCAAAATATCATCCTAACAACAATGGTATTGTTAATTAATAAGATGAATTGGTTTGGCTTTTCTTTTCATAGTGTAATCATGTAACTAGTTTAGCTGAACAATATATATCAGCCACAGACCAGTAGCAATGCTAGTCACCAGACCTGGGTTCAAATACATTTACAAAAACGTGAGTATTTACAAATACAAAAACAAATACTTTTATTTTGTATTTGAATGGTTATTTGTAAAAACCACATAGTCAACCAAATTGTAGTTGAGAGTATTTTCAAATACTTATTTCAAATAGCTGGGTTAAAGCTGCAATATTTAACTTTTTGGGCAACCCGACTAAATTCACATAGAAATGTGAGTTATAGATCTGTCATTCTCATTGAAAGCAAGTCTAAGAAGCGGTAGATCTGTTCTATGTGCGTTATTTCTATGCTTCACGTTCAGTTTTGTTTTTGCATCTTTTACTTTCGGTTTTGTACACCAGCTTCAAACAGCTGAAAATACAATATTTTGTGGTATTTCACAGTGGTTTAGGTGGTACAATGATTATCTACACTGTAATGTCGCCAGTGTATTTGAGTCATTGCTTGTTTTGTGTCACATAAACTGACATTAGGCGACCTATTAGAATTTTAGCAACCAGGAAATGGCAGAGCGATTTCTGCATAGTGCACCTTTAAATGCATGGGAGTGTATTTGAGTCAGTGTATTTGAGTCAGTGTATTTGAGTCAGTGTATTTGAGTATTTTTTATTACTTTCCGTATTTCTACATACACTATTATATTAAACTACTTGTTTTTTTTTAAATAAAATATATCTGAATACTTACTTCGAATGTATGTGAAAGTAATTTAGCTATTTGAAATAGTAGTTGAACCCAGGGGCCTGTGCTTGTTAAACAAACACCCCTCCAGTTAATTCACATGGCAGAGAATGTTGCCGTTGCTTCTGTTGTATGTAATACAGTAGCAGTCACAGTACAGACTAGTATCAATGAGGGAGTTCGATTAAACTGATCTGCGGTGCACCGGTCTATGAACGGGCAAAAGTGGTGAGGGAGGAGTGCCCTTCCCAAATCAAACAGTAATCTGCACCGCTTGGTCATGTTGTCACGGTGATGCATCTCTTTTCCGTAAAATATATGTTTGAATTTTCAAACTAGTTTTCATTGGGATGGCCGATAAAGCATTTTTTATCAAAAGCAATCACTTTTGCATGTAAAAATCCCAGAATCCTACTCATTACTCCATGCGCTTACCCTACGTCACTTTTTTGTTTTGAGACACGACTTCGCCGTTGGCCTGAGTGTGGCACCTGGCTCATGCCCGGGAGGCAGCTTGGTTCCAAAACTAATGCAATCACTATTCACCCGGTGCAAACTCCAAATCGGAGTACAGATAATTGAACGCTAGTTACAAAATGAACTGTCTTTGATGTCCTTGTTGCATCTGGTTGTTGATGGTGTTTATGGTGGAAATAGATTACCATACTTAGTAATCACTCAGAATGCACTGCCACAATGCACATCATGATGGTTTTGTCTCTTATCAAATATGCAGAGAGAGGAGAGACATGGATACCAATTTATTGCTATCAATGGCATCTCCCAACAATCAAATGCTTGGCTTTCGGAAGCCAACATTCATCATCAGATCAATGTTGGCCCCGGATTTCATAATCTGATAGCTATAGCTGTTTGTTGGAAGATATTATTTTAATTTGAAATATTTAGAGACTTTAATCCATCTCTAAACTCAGCTGGAATAAAGAAGAGGCTAGGTCTCTGATGTTTTCTGCCAAGTCTGTGATGTATTCAGTCTCTGATGTTTTCAGCTAAATCTTAATTTGAGCCAGTTTCTCACAGCAGGAAAATAATCCTGTAGCAACACGAAATGTAAATTATTATCTGGATTATAATTAATGACATTTTTTTTTGTAGGGGTTGATAGATTTTCCCTTGGTGCAAATCAGGTCTGAAATTTTAAAGTGGAAATTACAAACTTTTTCAAGCATTTCTAAACCTTGAATACACTACAAGTTTGCATTTCCTGTTGTGCACTTCTCTCCTCATGTTTATGTTGTGTCTGACTCGGTTCTAGTATGTACTGATTGGTAGTGTTACGGTTGTCTGTGTGCTTTAGGCTCTGTGTCAGAGAGGTGACACTTCTCGCCTCATGTTTATTTTTCCTGCAGATACAGTACATGCTGTCTCTCGACATACTTTAGTTCTAATATCCTACTGTTACAGTACCGGTAACTGTGTGTTCTAGTCATTGAGACTAGCTGATAGTTGTGCTGTGATGCGCTGTGTTCTGACAGGTTATTAAACCCCATACACATTGTAGTGATTAATAACACTGTCTGGTGCTGCTGGTGCTGCTGATGGTGGAAGGAACTCCAATAAGGAACCATGTAATTCAGTACAATTCCCTACAGATCTTCTGTCATACAGTGGTGTGTAGCAGCGTGCATGTCTGTGCGTCAGAGGCAGAGAGAGAGAGAGAGAGAGAGAGAGAGAGAGAAAAAGAGAGAGAAAGAAAAAGAAACAGGGAGGAGAGGGGGAGAGAGAGAGAAAGAAAGGGAGTAGAGCAAGAGACAGAAACAAGAGAAAAAGGAGGAGTGGGAAGCAGAGTGAAACTGAGCCAGCCTATAGAAACAGAGCAGCGGAGGTTTATGAATATTGATCAGTCAGTATTCCTGTGCTGATCGCAATGAATGACAGGGAGCTTCCAGCATTCATTCTCTATGCTGCTTAACCTCCTCTCTCTTTACAGAGTCCAGATACAGTCAATTTTTTTTTGCTGTCAGTTAGATCCGTCTCTGTGTCTGCTTCTTGACATGCACTCGTCTTCTTCTGGCTTCTGGTTGATGCCACCACTACCACCTCACCTTAGAGCGCTTGAAGTTTCTCAAGTCTGAAGGGAGGTTTAATGTGTAGAGAGAGAGAGAGAGAGAGAGAGAGAGAGAGAGAGAGAGAGAGAGAGAGAGAGAGAGAGAGAGAGAGAGAGAGAGAGAGAGAGAGAGAGAGAGAGAGAGAGAGAGAGAGAGAGAGAGAGAGAGAGAGAGAGAGAGAGAGAGAGAGAGAGAGAGAGAGAGAGAGAGAGAGAGAGAGAGAGAGAGAGAGAGAGAGAGAGAGAGAGAGAGAGAGAGAGAGAGAGAGAGAGAGAGAGAGAGAGAGAGAGAGAGAGAGAGAGAGAGAGAGAGAGAGCTCCTTAGAGCCGAGTGCCATGTGACTTATTAAAGAGTGCTCCTCTCGCTCCTCTCCGAAGCCTTTTTTTTCCTTCCTTCATTCATTTTTTAAACAATGAGTCGATGAGGAAAGGAGGAGGAGTAGAAAGGAGGATATGTTTTCTGTTTCGCTCAAGTGCCGGCTGGGGGTCATCAGACGAAGGATCAAGGGTACTGTTGTTATTGTTGTTGCAATGCAGCACTTCTAACTAAAGCTTTACTGTGTGTGTGTGTGCTTGTGTTAGCGGCCGGCTGGGTGAGGGAGTGGGTGGGTTGGACTTATAATGAGGGTTGGATGGTTTAAAAAGCATTTCTGGTTGTTGTTTCTGTTCTAATCGGAGATAAGAACCAATACTCACTGTCAGATGATGTACGCTTGTTATGTTTCATCTTCATGTCTTCATGTCTTCATCTATCTTCATGTGTACATCTATCTTCATGTCTTCATCTATCTTCATGTGTTCGTCTATCTTCATGTCTTCATGTCATCACCATCTTCATGTCTTCATGTCATCAAATCAAATTTTATTTGTCACATGTGCCGAATACAACAGGTATTACCGTGAAATGCTTACTTACAAATGCCCTTAACCAACAATGCAGTTCAAGAAATAGAGTTAAGAAAATATTTACTAAATAAAATAAAGTAAAAAATAAAATAAAAAGTAACACAATAAAATAACAATAATGAGGCTATATACAGGGGGTATAGGTTAGTCGAGGTAATTTGTACATGTAGGTAGGGGTAAAGTGACTATGCATAGATAATAAACAGCTAGTAGCAGCAGTGTCAATGTAAATCGTGTGGGTGACCATTTGATTAATTGTTCAGCAGTCTTATGGCTTGGGGGTAGAAGCTGTTAAGGAGCCTTTTGGACCTAGACTTGGCGCTCCGGTATCACTTGCTGTGCGGTAGCAGAGAGAACAGTCTATGACTTGGGTGAATGGAGTCTTTGACAATTTTTTGGGCCTTCCTCTGACACGCCTAGTATATAGGTCCGGGATGGCAGGAAGCTTGGCCCCAGTGATGTACTGGGCCGTACACACTGCCCTCTGTAGCGCCTTACGATGCCGAGCAGTTGCCATACTAGGCGGTGATGCATCAGGATCAGGATGCTCTCGATGGTGCAGCTGTAGAACTTTTTGAGGATTTGGTGACCCATGCCAAATCTTTTCAGTCTCCTGAGGGGGAAAAGGTGTTGTCGTGCCCTCTTCACGACTGTCTTGGTGTGTTTGAACCATGATAGTTTGTTGGTGATGTGGACACCAAGAAACTTGAAACTCTCTACCTGCTCCACTACAGCCCTATCGATGTGAATGGGGGCATGTTCGGCCCTCCTTTTCCTGTAGTCCACGATCAGCTCCTTTGTCTTGCTCACGTTGAAAGAGAGGTTGTTGTCCTGGCACCACACTGCCAGGTCTCTGACCTCCTCCCTATAGGCTGTCTCATCGTTGTCGGTGATCAGGCCTACCACTGTTGTGTTGTCAGCAAACGTAATGATGGTGTTGGAGTCGTGCTTGGCCACAAAGTCATGGATGAACAGGGAGTACAGAAGGGGACTAAGCACGCACCCCTGAGGGGCCCCCGTGTTGAGGATCAGCGTGGCAGATGTGTTGGTTGCCTACCCTTACCACCTGGAGGCGGCCCGTCAGGAAGTCCAGGATCCAGTTGCAGAGGGAGGTGTTTAGTCCCAGAGTTCTTAGCTTAGTGATGAGCTTTGTGGGCACTGTGGTGTTGAAGCTGTAGTCAATGAACAGCATTCTCACATAGGTGTTCCTTTTGTCCAGGTGGGAAAGGGCAGTGTGGAGTGCGATTTGAGATTGCGTCATCTGTGTATCTGTTGGGGCGGTATGCGAATTGGAGTGGGTCTAGGGTTTCCGGGATGATGGTGTTGATGTGAGCCATGACCAGCCTTTCAAAGCACTTCATGGCTACTGACGTGAGTGCTACGAGGTGGTAGTCATTTAGGCAGGTTACCTTCACTTTCTTGGGCACAGGAACTATGGTGGTCTGTTTGAAACATGTTGGTATTACAGACTCGGTCAGGGAGAGGTTGAAAATGTCAGTGAAGACATTTGCCAGTTGGTCCGCGCATGCTCTGAGTACATGTCCTGGTAATCCGTCTGGCCCCGCGGCCTTGTGAATGTTGACCTTTTTAAAGGTCTTGCTCACATCGGCTACGGAGAGCGTGATCACACAGTCGTCCTGAACAGCTAGTGATCTCATGCATGCTTCAGTGTTGCTTGCCTCGAAGCAAGCATAAAAGGCATTTAGCTCGTCTGGTAGGCTTGCATCACTGGGCAGCTTGCGGCTGGGTTTCCCTTTGTAGTCCGTAATTGTTTGCAAGCCCTGCCATATCCAACGAGCGTCAGAGCCGGTGTAGTAGGATTCAATCTTAGTCCAGTATTGACACTTTTTTCTGTTTGATGGTTTGTCTGAGGGAATAGCGGGATTTCTTATAAGCGTCCAAATTAATGTGCCGCTCCTTGATAGCGGCAACTCTAGCCTTTGGCTTCTGGTTGGGATATGTACATACGGTCACTGTGGGGACGACGTCGTCGATGCACTTATTGATGAAGCCGGTGACTGAGGTGGTATACTCCTCAATGCCATTGGATGAATCCCGGAAATATTCCAGTCTGTGCTAACAAAACAGTCCATCTATCTTCATGTCTTCATCTATCTTAATGTCTTCATGTCCTTCTGTGTTTGTGAAATTGTAAATATTACAGTATGCTGGGGTTCTAGAAGTGCACGGTTATTGTAAGGTTCTAGACATGCACAGTTAGTGTTAGGTTCTAGAAGTGCACAGTTACTGTTAGGTTCTAGAAGTAGACGGTTAGTGTTAGGTTCTAGAAGGGCTAGGTTCTAGAAGGGCAGGGTTAGTGTTAGATTCTAGAAGTACACGGGTGGTGTTAGGTTCTAGAAGTGCACAGTTAGTGTTAGGTTCTAGAAGTGCACAGTTATTGTTAGGTTCTAGAAGTGCAAAGTTAGTGTTAGGTTCTAGAAGTGCACGGTTAGTGTTAGGTTCTAGAAGGGCTAGGTTAGTGTTAGGTTCTAGAAGTGCACGGTTAGTGTTAGGTTTTAGAAGTAGACAGTTAGTGTTAGGTTCTAGAAGGGCTAGGTTCTAGAAGGGCATGGTTAGTGTTAGATTCTAGAAGTACACAGGTAGTGTTAGGTTCTAGAAGTGCACAGTTAGTGTTAGATTCTAGAAGTGCAAAGTTACTGTTAGGTTCTAGAAGTGCATGGTTACTGTTAGGTTCTAGAAGGACTAGGTTCTAGAAGTGTACAGTTAGTGTTAGATTTTAGAAGTGCACAGTTAGTGTTAGGTTCTAGATGTGCACGGTGAGTGTTAGGTTCTAGAAGTGCACGGTGAGTGTTAGGTTCTAGAAGAGCACGGTGAGTGTTAGGATGGTGCACGGTGAGTGTTAGGTTCTAGAAGTGCACAGTTAGTGTTAGGTTCTAGAAGTGCACGGTGAGTGTTAGGTTCTAGAAGTGCACGGTGAGTGTTAGGATGGTGCACGGTGAGTGTTAGGATGGTGCATGGTGAGTGTTAGGCAGAGCTGTGTCACTATGATTAATGTTGGAATGTCATGTGAGATGTTTATACAGTACCGTTGAGATTTAATTATGGAACAAAGAGCAGTCTAGTGTGTGTGTGTGTGTGTGTGTGTGTGTGTGTGTGTGTGTGCCTGCTCAATTCTGTTAGGGCGCTACACTGGAGTTAAAAAATTACATTTTCCATTTGATTGACATTTTATGAAGAGGCCAATTTATTTATGCTGCAGTTGTCTTGTTTGAATGCATGAATTGACATTGAATTTGCATGCATAGAAATCTGACTTCTCCTGGATGAAGATAATGTTAGTTTCTTTGTCATGTTTTCTTCTAAATGTTTTACTTCTAAGAAGAACATTGTGTTACAGTTTCTCTGTTTTGTTTTCTTCTGAATGTTTGCCTTCCAAGAGCTGGATAATAAGGCTGAGGTTTAAGAAGTGAAGTTTCATGGCCTTGATTAAACACATTCATGAAGTTCTGCTGCTGAAGGTAGGAGAGCATTGGATAGTTGGGAGCATCAAGGAGTTTCATTTTGACAAAGGGCTTCACTTCATGTCTGGCTGAATTTGAGGCATGGTCTAGACTAGACCTTATGATGAAATACAATGTTTTTGAGGAATTTTAACTGACTGAAAGAGGGTCATTGAGTATGTATTCAAATGAGTAATGTAATGTGTGTATGATTTTTACTGATTTTATTTTAATTGATCTTTATTTTAATGAGATTCCATATGTAGGCCTACTGTATTTGACTTCCAATCTGACTTCCAGTGTGAAACGTTATTCATCATGGATCTGTTTTTCTCAGATCTTGTTTCTGAACCAAATACAAGGACACTCTATGGCTAAGGGCTTTACCAAGGGTTGCCATGGTTATTGTTGATTTTAGGCAGATAAAGTTTTGTGCTCTACTTTTGTAATCAATAGTCTCCTTTCAAGTAGTTTGTTGACAACAGAAAAGTTCTCTCACAAAGTTAGTCCTCACAAATCAATAAAGCTGAGGAAGGAAAAGTTACACTTCTTTAGATCTCCCGAGTGGCGCAGTGGTCTAAGGCACTGCATCGCAGCGCTAGCTGTGCCACTAGAGATCCTGGTTCGAATCTGTCGTAGCCGGCCGCGACCGGGAGACCCATGGGGCGGCGCACAATTGGCCCAGCGTCGTCCAGGGTAGGGGAGGGAATGGCCGGCGGGGATGTAGCTCAGTTGGTAGAGCATGGCGTTTGCAACGCCAGGGTTGTGGGTTCGTTTCCCACGGGGGGCCAGTATGAAAATGTATGCACTCACTAACTGTAAGTCGCTCTGGATAAGAGCGTCTGCTAAATGACTAAAATGTAAATGTAAAATGTTTAGGCCTCACTAGGTAAACTGGGCCTGAGTTCAACGCTTCACTAGTTAAACTGGGCCTGAGTTCAACACTTCACTAGTTAAACTGGGCCTGAGTTCAACGCTTCAGTAGTTAAACTGGGCCTGAGTTCAACGCTTCACTAGTTAAACTGGGCCTGAGTTCAATGCTTCACTAGTTAAACTGGGCCTGAGTTCAACACTTCACTAGTTAAACTGGGCCTGAGTTCAACACTTCACTAGTTAAACTGGGCCTGAGTTCAACGCTTCACTAGTTAAACTGGGCCTGAGTTCAACAGTTCACTAGTTAAACTGGGCCTGAGTTCAACACTTCTTTAGGCGTCACTAGTGGAAGGCTTTGACTATTCCATGGACATGTTTGACTGAGGATCTATTAAGTGTCTATTTCCTGACCACTGCTTCCTGACCACAGCTCCCTGACCACTGCTCCCTGCCAACTGCATGGTCAAGACTAATGACGCGTGGTCAAGACTGTTGGTCTTGATGCAGCCTAAAGTCACACCATTCAGCCTAAAGTCACACCATTCAGCCTAAAGTCACACCATTCAGCCTAAAGTCACACCATTCAGCCTAAACTCACACCATTCAGCCTATAGTCACACCATTCAGCCTATAGTCTCACCATACAGACTATAGTCACACCATTCAGCCTAAAGTCACACCATTCAGCCTAAAGTCACACCATTCAGCCTAAAGTCACACCATTCAGCCTAAAGTCACACCATTCAGCATATAGTCACACCATTCAGCCTATAGTCACACCATTCAGCCTAAAGTCATACCATTCAGCCTAAAGTCATACCATTCAGCCTAAAGTCACACCATTCAGCCTATAGTCACACCATTCAGCCTATAGTCTCACCATTCAGCCTAAAGTCTCACCATTCAGCCTATAGTGAATCAGTTCTTCACCAATAAGAAGAAGAGACTTGCTTGGGCCAAGAAACACAAGCAATGGACATTAGACCAGTGGAAATCCATCCTTTGGTCTGTGAGTCCAAATTTGAGATTTTTGGTTCCAACCGGCGTGTCTTTGTGAGACGCAGAGTAGGTGAATGGATGATCTCCGCATATTTGGTTCCCACCGTGAAGCATGGAGGAGGAGGTGTGATGGTGTGGGGGTGGGCTTTGCTGGTGACACTGTCAGTGATTTATTTAGAATTCAAGGCACACTTAACCAGCATGGCTACCACAACATTCTGCAGCGATACACACCATCCCATCTGGTTTGCGCTTAGTGGGACTATCATTTGTTTTTCAACAGGACAATGACCCAAAACACACCTCCAAGCTGTGTAAGGGCTATTTGACCAAGAAGGAGAGTGATGGAGCGCTGCATCAGATGACTTTTTTGTATTCTCACATGGCAATCATAGACTGAAATACAGCATTCTGGTGTGTGGAATAGAAAGAAGGTGGGTGCTGTGTGGGTGGGAGGTTCTGCCTGTCACTTGTTCTTAACAGGCAGGCGGTCTCTGAACAAGCACTTCTGCTCTCTTTGATCTGAGTGTTTGTAATTCATCTGTGTATCTCACATATTATGTGCCCAGTATGACAGAGCAAGACAACTTTCGTAGCAGATAATGACAACATGACAATAACAGTAGCTTTTGAATATGTAATGAAAAGTTGGAGGGTGGTTGGTAATGGAGGACATCAGGTGGATCCACGTCTGGGTGTTGGGCAGAACCCCTAGGTCCTGGAGAACAGGAGCAGAGTTAAAGGGAACAGGGTAGGAGACAGACGTAAACAAGCAAACACACAGGTTACAGGCTGATCCGGTATGTAAAAATACAGTTGTTGAATGATTTAGACATGCTATAATGTTAATGGCAGACAGAAAAGAAAGGATACCTGTCTGTAATTGTTTACGTCAGAGGGGTTGGTGAGTTGTGAGAGAAACTCCAGGGTGGTGTCATACACCTTAACAGTACCTACTTTGCAGCGGAGGTTACTTAATGTGACCCAGTGGTTAGCCTTGAGATTGACTATCTGGACAAACTCCTGGGCCAGTGTTGGTACTGCAGACAGCATGGCGATGCCGGCCACAGCGAGGAGGCCTTCCACTCCTGTATGCTATACCTGCAAAAGAGGTTGAGCATGATCAATTGTACAATTGTCTAACCAGGTGTGTGACGGAAGGATGTCCCCCCCAAAGGTCCTCCATCCGGTCACAGAAAGTAGCTGGCCTTACCTGCCCCTGTTGGACACTAGTGATGAGAACCTCACTAGTGTCTTCTAGTCCAGTGACTGGACTTACCTGCCCTTGTTCCTCCAGTCCAACACAAGCCACCTGTGAGAAAATGTGATGGATTAGTGCAGTGAGGGGAGATATGTACTTTTCAACAGTTTTTGAAGGTATAGCCTACCTCAAGCCGGTCCCCTTCAGACTCAGAGCACAGAGAATCAGACTGATCCGAACTCACTGGCTCTGGTGGATGGGATACCTCCTGGGGGTCTCGGACAGTCGATGGTCCTAAAGTCATTTGGAGAGGTAAAATTGAAGAGGTACATTTTTATAAGCTCAGCACAACTACCATTTCTTGCTTCCTCAAATGTCAACCAAAGCTTAAACATACTTTGTTTCATGGGCTTCACCAAAGTGTAGGGCGTCAAGGCTTTCAGTGGTTGACCGTCCAACTGCTCCAACTGGAGAAGATTGTTGGCTTCCCCCTAGGAAGACATAAAGAGAAAAATATCAGTGTTAGGGAAAATAAAACTAGCTTCAGGTTATTGTCTGTGCAAATCTAAATAGTTATTATCTAAGATTTTTATATTCAACTTAACGGATGGCAGAGAAAAATCAGAGGTTTCCCAGGTGTCACCTTCCTTTCGTCCTTCTTCCAAACCAAGTCGTTCGCCCGGATGTCGAAGCAGTTGGTCCCCTTCTTGACACTGCTCCGGTAGCTCTCCTTCTGTTTCTTCTGTGCCTTGTTGATGTTCAGTCTCACCTTGATTAATAACAGAAATAAATGCAATTATATTTCATATTATTACATCTCTTACATATCTCTTGGAGGGCCAGAAAATAAATGAACAGCGGAAAATAATTTTGACCTGGTCAAAAAACCTCAGTCAACAGCTGCGGCTCCCGTCCGTACAGAAGGCGATAGGGCGAATACTCGGTAGAGGCCTGGA
This sequence comes from Coregonus lavaretus, assembly GCF_964263955.1. Taxonomy (NCBI): domain Eukaryota; kingdom Metazoa; phylum Chordata; class Actinopteri; order Salmoniformes; family Salmonidae; genus Coregonus; species Coregonus lavaretus. The sequence goes on from NW_028166111.1 coordinate 30,644, forward strand.
AGATGTTGTTGTGTGCAAAGAGAATTACCTTCAGGTTGTCCTCCCACCGGTCCTGGTACCTCGCTGGTACCTTGCCCATGGCAGTCTTGAGGGTCTGGTTGGTCCGTTCATCCAAAACTGGAGGAGGGGGAAGGAAAGGGATATCTATTGACAATGGAAGATATTGAAATATATCAGATTATGTACCATAATTTTTGTTAATTTTTTTTATGTAAAAAAAAACCCATTGGTGACAGAATATAGCCTATAAAATCCGTACCTTGTTCCAGAGTTCACGACCTCGGTCACTCAAGATGACCTCAGGAGAACCGTGGGTGTTGAAGATGAAGTCCATCATCGCCTTGGACGTGGCCTCGCCAATCTCGTCCTTGATGGGTATCATACAATCAAAAATCTATTTTTGCTCCAAGCACCCTTTTCAATGGGTTACAGAAGGGAATTTAGAGTTTACTTTACTGACCTTAATGTTATTGCCTCCACCCACTTGGTAAAGTGATCGGTCGCCGTCAGACACCAGCTGTTGCCATTCCTGGATTTCGTGAAGGGTCCGATGAGGTCCACCCCTAACATTTAAAGTGTTAGAGAGAAGATTACTTTATTCTTACCCGTATCTTTGTCATACAGTACGCAGAAGGGTACTGACACACACACACACACACACACACACACACACACACACACACACACACACACACACACACACACACTCTATAATATTGAGCTCTGTTGTGGTCAAATAAAGTAACCATTATAAAACAACTTATCAGGGTAAAATGTGAATTGTGACACTTACCAATCATGGGCCATGATGAAACAACTGATGGGCTTCAACTCAGCACCACAGTCCTCATCCTCTCAACCTTCTAGCAGGCTAGACAGGTACCTTTAAGCACAAAGTGATGAATAGAATGTGATTGATAAACAAAAGGTTATTTAACTTGGCCAGCTGTCTACATCCTTGAAAATCCCATGCCAGAACAAGCGTAGGTTGATTTAGGCAATTACGCACTTCACTCCGAAATGTCCAGCATGCATCTCGGGCAGCACGTCCTCCTTCTCCTCCTCACTGAAAATCACCCTCCTGCCTGTCTCTTTTCGCCTCTCACTTTCAGCCTTTGTTTCTCAAGTCCTGCAGGCTCTAGTTTTGTCTTATCTTGATTATTGTCTGCAAGGAAAGACCTAGTTAAGCTGCGACCTATGGACGACGCAATCACCATTGCACTGCACACTGCCCTATCCCACCTGGACAAGATCAATACCTATGTAAGAAAGCTGTTCATCGACTACAGCTCAACCTTCAACACCATAGTGCCCTCCAAGCTCGGGGCCCTGGGTCTGACACCCGCCCTGTGCAACTGGGTCCTAGACTTCCTGACGGACAGACCTCATTTGGTGAAGGTAGGCAACAACACCTCCGCAACGCTGATCGTCAACACGGGCGCCCCACAGGGGTGCGTGCTCAACCATTACTGTGTGGCCGCGCAGGTCTCCAACTCAATCATCATGTTTGCTGACAACACAACAACGAAGAAGGCGAAGTCAGGTGCATGCTGGGACCAAGAGACTGAGAAACAGCTTCTACATTGTCTCCAGGCCATCAGACTGTTAAACAGTCTCCATTAGCCGGCCTCTGCCCAGTAACCTGCCCTGAACTTTAGTCATTGTACTCAACCCTGCACCTGTCACTTTAATAATGTTTACATACTGTTTTACCCACTTTATATGTATAAACTGTATTCTAGTCAAGGCTCGTCTACTGCTGTACCTTTTCTATTCATATTTGTTTGTTTATTTGGATCCCCATTAGCTTTTGCAGAGGCAGCAGCTATTCTTCCTGGGGTCCACAAAAAACACGACATTATTCATTCTAATCAGACTGGTTTTTTACATGGGCGATACATTGGAGATAATATAAGGCAAGTACTGGAAACAATAGAACACTATGAAAAATCTGGGAAACCAGACCTACTATTCATAGCAGACTTCGAAAAGGCATTTGATAAAGTACGACTGGGGTTTATACACTGCTCAAAAAAATACACTAAAATAACACATCCTAGATCTGAATGAATGAAATAATCTTATTAAATACTTTTTTCTTTACATAGTTGAATGTGCTGACAACAAAATCACACAAAAATGATCAATGGAAATCAAATGTATCAACCCATGGAGGTCTGGATTTGGAGTCACCCTCATAATTAAAGTGGAAAACCACACTACAGGCTGATCCAACTTTGATGTAATGTCCTTAAAACAAGTCAAAATGAGGCTCAGTAGTGTGTGTGGCCTCCACGTGCCTGTATAACCTCCCTACAACGCCTGGGCATGCTCCTGATGAGGTGGCGGATGGTCTCCTGAGGGATCTCCTCCCAGACCTGGACTAAAGCATCCGCCAACTCCTGGACAGTCTGTTGGTGGATGGAGTGAGACATGATGTCCCAGATGTGCTCAATTGGATTCAGGTCTGGGGAACGGGCCAGTCCATAGCATCAATGCCTTCCTCTTGCAGGAACTGCTGACACACTCCAGCCAAATGTGGTCTAGCATTGTCTTGCATTAGGAGGAACCCAGGGCCAACCGCACCAGCATATGGTCTCACAAGGGGTCTGAGGATCTCATCTCGGTACCTAATGGCAGTCAGGCTACCTCTGGCGAGCACATGGAGGGCTGTGCGGCCCCCCAAAGAAATGCCACCCCACACCATGACTGACCCACTGCCAAATCGGTCATGCTGGAGGATGTTGCAGGTAGCAGAACGTTCTCCACGGCGTCTCCAGACTCTGTCACGTCTGTCACATGTGCTCAGTGTGAACCTGCTTTCATCTGTGAAGAGCACAGGGCGCCAGTGGCGAATTTGCCAATCTTGGTGTTCTCTGGCAAATGCCAAACGTCCTGCACGGTGTTGGGCTGTAAGCACAACCCCCACCTGTGGACGTCGGGCCCTCATACCACCCTCATGGAGTCTGTTTCTGACCGTTTGAGCAGACACATGCACATTTGTGGCCTGCTGGAGGTCATTTTGCAGGGCTCTGGCAGTGCTCCTCCTGCTCCTCCTTGCACAAAGGCGGAGGTAGCGGTCCTGCTGCTGGGTTGTTGCCCTCCTACGGCCTCCTCCACGTCTCCTGATGTACTGGCCTGTCTCCTGGTAGCGCCTCCATGCTCTGGACACTACGCTGCCAGACACAGCAAACCTTCTTGCCACAGCTCGCATTGATGTGCCATCCTGGATGAGCTGCACTACCTGAGCCACTTGTGTGGGTTGTAGACTCCGTCTCATGCTACCACTAGAGTGAAAGCACCGGCAGCATTCAAAAGTGACCAAAACATCAGCCAGGAAGCATAGGAACTGAGAAGTGGTCTGTGGTCACCACCTGCAGAACCACTCCTTTATTGGGGGTGTCTTGCTAATTGCCTATAATTTCCACCTGTTGTCTATTCCATTTGCACAACAGCATGTGACATTTATTGTCAATCAGTGTTGCTTCCTAAGTGGACAGTTTGATTTCACAGAAGTGTGATTGACTTGGAGTTACATTGTGTTGTTTAAGTGTTCCCTTTATTTTTTTGAGCAGTGTATATAAATGCCTGGAGCATTTCAATTTTGGACAATCTCTTATAAATTGGGTTAAAATCATGTATAGCAACCCTAGGTGTAAAATAGTAAATAATGGCTATTTCTCAGAAAATGTTAAACTGTCAAGAGGAGTGAAAAAAGGTTGTCCACTATCGGCATATCTATTTATTATTGCCACCGAGATGTTAGCTATTAAAATCAGATCCAACAATAATATCAAGGGATTAGAAATCCATGAATCATTGTACGCTGATGATTCATGTTTTCTTTTAAATCCACAACTTGAATCCCTCCACAGCCTCATAGAGGATCTAGATACATTTTCTAACCTCTCTGGATTAAAACCAAATTATGATAAATGTACTATATTACGTATTGGATCACTAAAAAATACATTTTTACATTACCATGTAGTTTACCAATAAAATGGTCTGATGGTGATGTGGATATACTCAGAATACATATCCCAAATGAAATAAATGATCTCACTCCAATACATTTTAATAGAAAGTTAGCAAAAATAGATAAGATCTTACTACCATGGAAAGGTAAATACCTGTCAATTTGTGGAAAAATCACCCTGATTAACTCTTTAGTATTATCCCAGGTTACCTATGGCCTAGCGAACAGTTTTTTTTAAAATTATATGAGAAAAAAATATTCCATTTTATTTGGAACAGCAAGCCAGACAAAATTAAACGGGCCTATTTATATTATGAATATGAATTCGGAGGACAGAAATGATTACATATTAAAGCATTAGACCTATCACTAAAAGCTTCAGTCATACAAAAGTTATACTTAAATCCGAACTGGTTCTCTAGCAAATTAGTAAGATTGTCTCACCCAATGTTCAAGAATGGCCTTTTTCCCTTTATTCAGATTACAACCTCTCACTTTAAATTATTTGAAAAGGAAATAATCTCCCAAATATCACTATTTCTAAAACAAGCCATAGAAAGTTGGTTGCAATTTCAATTTAATCCTCCAGAAACGACAGAACAAATAATGCAACAAATATTGTGGTTAAACTCAAATATACTAATTAATAAAACCCCTTTTTTTTGACAAAATGTTTAAAAAATGTATAGTCTTCGTAAATGATATTATCGGTAGGACTGGTGGAGTTATGTCGCACATGCAGCTAACAAAAACGTATGGAATCATTAGATCATTTGTTTTGGTACTGTCCATTTGTAGCTTGTTTTTGGACACAGGTCCAGGAATGGCTAAAGGATTGCAATATTTACCTGGAGCTAACCTTGCAGATAGCATTACTGGGTGATCTGAAAAGTCATAGCCTAACGATCAATAATATAATAATACTTTTAGCAAAAATGTTTATTTTCAATTTACGATCTGTAGAAACAATGAGAATAGAAAGGTTCAGAACTTTTGTAAAACATCACAGTACAGTTGAAAAATATATGGCAAATAGAAATCCAATATGGATGGTGTTAAGGGATAGATGGGAGGTGTTGAATGGAGCTGAAGGATGGGACTAATAAAAACAACTAATAACAACAAGATAACTAATGTAAAGCATACTGTGTCCATAACAAGTACACTGAGGGTAAAAAGTATTTGATCCCCTGCTGATTTTGTACATTTGCCCACTGACAAAGAAATGATCAGTCTATACTTTTAATGGTAGGTTTATTTGAACAGTGAGAGACAGAATAACAACAAAAAAATCCAGAGAAACGCATGTCAAAAATGTTATAAATTGATTTGCATTTTAATCAACTACTTTTTTCCCTCACTGTAGTAATTGAAATTATTGGCAATATCGAAAAGTTTAGTTATAAATGACCCATCAACAATGAATGATGGAGATGAATTGGGTTTTCTGCCTATTATATCATTTAGGCACATGCCAAACTCCTTCCACGGAGGGTCGAGTGTCTGCAGGTTTTCACTCCTCCCTTGTACTTGATTGATGACTTAAGGTCACTAATTAGTAAAGAACTCCACTCACCTGGTTGTCAAGGTCTTAATTGATTAAAAAAAAAAAAAAACCTGCAGACACTATGCCCTCCACAGAATGAGTTTGACACCCTTGATTTAAGGTACTCCAAAATCTTTTCCATTGTGTTTTATGTCATTTATTTTGGTTTGGTAGTATAATTTCTTATTTTTGTCACGTTTAGTAACAACATTTCTCAATTTACAGCATATCAACCAATCAGCTGAGCAGCCTGACCTGTTTGTCACCTTATTTGCATCATTTGTTTGAACCATACAATGTTTCAATTAATCACCAATCCAGTCTCACAGTTAATTTCTTAACAGGTGCATGCTTGTCAACAATTGTCATGAATACTTTTACAAATACTTTCAGTGCTGCATCTGGATTCACTTCCTCATACACATCAGACAAACATATATTTTTTCAACAAAAGAGTATTGTGAATTGTTTTGTATGCTCTCTTATACATTACTTTAGGCCAAACCTTTGGCATTTTGGCTTTCCTTTTTATTGCCACATTGTTCTGGTCACTATAGCCAATGGGAACTGATATTGCTTTGGAGCAAAGCTCTGCAGCATTAGTGAAGATATGATCAATACAAGTGGATCTCACAGATCCAACACTATTGGTATGCACTGTAGTTGGTTGAGTGATAACCTGGGTCATATTACAGGCATTAGTCACAGTTAGAAGCTTCCTCTTGAGAGGACAGCTAGTTGCTAACAAGTCAATGTTCAGGTTGCCCATAAAATAGATCTTGCTGTTATCACACACACTGACGGTTAGCACAAAATAAGAGGCTTAAGATGAGGCAGGTAAACTTGCAACCACAACACTTGAACAATATTTGACATGAAATAATTTAGCAGACGCTCTTATCCAGAGCGACTTACAGTTAGTGAGTGCATACATTTTCATACTGGCCCCCCGTGGGAATCATACCCACAACCCTGGCGTTACAAACGCCATGCTCTACCAATTGAGCTACACGGGACTCTTTAATATTTACAGGAATATGGTTCTGAACCTATACTGAAACACCTCCCCCACAGGCATTCCTGTCTTTTCTGTAGATGTTATATCCTTGTATTGCTACTGCTGTATCAAAGGAATTATCTAAGTGAGTTTCAGAGATGGTCAGTATATGAATGTTATCCGATGTTAGCAAGTTAGTGATTTCATGAACCTTATTTCTAAGGCTACATATATTAATATGAGCTATTCTTATCCCTTTCCTGGGTAGCTTATTGGACATAGACAAAGTATGGTGAAAAACATATAAGTAAAATAAAAATAGTTAAACATAGTTTAGCTAATAGTCTGTCAATGTGATGCTGGGCTGAAGCTACTGACCTGGAAGCTTGGCTCTCTCACTCCTCCCAGGCTTTTGGGAGGGAGGGTGGACAATGATCTTGTCGCAACAGATATAAGCAATATCCCCACACTCTCTGGCAGCTTTCATAGCTGAGATAAGTTATTTCCACCTCTGGCGCCCAGCTTCAGAGAAGTCCTTGTTGAGGAAGATGTTGGTTCCTCTCAATAATTTTTTCGCTGCACCTGTGATAACGTCTGCTGGTAGACATCTTGTTGTTGATTTAAAAGATCACGCACCTGTGTGAAATACTGTCTTATCCATTATTCCAACCTTCTTTACTTTTGGGCAGCATGATGGTAGCAGCATAGGCTAATGCTGGTATACCCAACGCACAGCTGGCAGGGCTGATGGAAACAGCTACAAGCCCGGGACTATCCGCGGTCCAAGCCACAAGGGCTAACCGCGTCGCGGGCTGTGTTCAAACTGTCAAGGGAAACCTAGCTAGCTTGATAGCTAGCTGCTTCACCAAGCAGCAGCTCTTTCAGACTTTAGGGTTTGGCAGCAACCCGGGACAGATAGCAGCAGTCTGAGGCTAACCACGTCGCGGGATCCAAATTAAATAGGTAGGCTAGTAAACACTTTTACAGAAACGTTCAAAAACAACAAACCGAGCTCTCTCTTGTTCCAGTATGGGTATACTGTCCATACTGTCTATACACACCATTATAAACACTGAGTGTACAAAACATTAGGAAGACCTGCTCTTTCCATGACAGGTGACCAGGTGTTTCCAGGTATTGATTTCACCTGTTAAATCCACTTCAATCAGTGTAGATGAAGGGGAGGAGACGGGTTAAAGAAGGATTTTTAAGCCTTCAGAGAATTGAGACATGGATTGTGTATGTGTGCCATTCAGAGGGTGAATGGGCAAGACAAAATATTTAAGTGCCTTTGAACGGGGTATGGTAGTAGGTGCCAGTCTGAGGGTTTTGGCAGAACAATGACATGATGTGTCCTGCACCAAAAGGAGTTTCTGTGACGAGACTCCTAAGTTTGACATCAAACAACTGGCTGGATTGTTGGAGGAGCAAGTTTCAGTGCTTATAGATAGATGGCCCAGACTGCCTCCCAAACATCATGATTATAGATAGATAGATAGATAGACCAGACTGCCCCCTTATTATACTGAACAAAAATATAAACGCAAAAAAAACAACTATTTCCAAGATTTTACTGAGTTACAGTTCATATGAGGAATCAGTCAATTTAAATACATTCATTAGGCCCTAATCTATGGATTTCACATGACTGGAAATACAGATATGCATCTGTTGGTCACAGATACCTAAAAAAAAAAATGGGCCTCACAATGGGCCTAAGGATCTCATCACCGACCAATCAGCCTGTTATCAACCCTTAGTAAACTTGTGAAAAAAATGGTGTTTGATCAGATACAATGCTATTTTACAGTAAACAAATTGACAACAGACTTTCAGCACACTTATAGGGAAGGACATTCAACAAGCACAGCACTTACACAAATGACTGATGATTGGCGGAGAGAAATTGATGATACAAATATTGTGGGGACTGTTTTGTTAGACTTCAGTGCAGCTTTTGACATTACCGATCATAGTCTGTCTGTGTTATGGCTTTACACCCCCTGCAATATTGTGGATAAAGAGTTACCTGTCTAACAGAACACAGAGGGTGTTCTTTAATGGAAGCCTTTGAGACATGGATTGTGTATGTGTGCCATTCAGAGGGTGAATGGGCAAGACAATTGATTTAAGTACCTTTGAATAGGGTATGGTAGTAGGTGCCAGGTGCACTGGTTTGTGTCAAGAACTGCAACGCTCCTGGGTTTTTCAAGCTCAACAGTTTCCCATGTGTATCAAGAATGGTCCACTACCCAAAGGACATCCAGCCAACTTGACACAACTGTGGGTAGCGTTGGAGTCAACATGGGCCAGCATCCTTCTGGAACGCTTTCGACACATTGTTGAGTCCATGCCCTGACGAATTAAGGCTGTTATGTGGGCAAAAGCGGGAGCAACTCAATACAAGGAAGGTGTTCTTAATGTTTGGTACAATCAGTGTATAATCAGCTACTCTGTTAAGTATTTATGCATAGTCACTTTAACTCTACCCACATGTACATATTACCTCAACTACCTCAACTAGCCGGTGCCCCCGCACATTGACTATGCAACGGTACCCCCCTGTATATATAGCCTCCCTACTGTCACTTTATTTTACTGTATATATAGCCTCCCTACTGTCACTTTATTTTACTTCTGCTCTTTTTTTCTCAACACTTTTTTGTTGTTGTTTTATTCTTACTTTTTTGTTTAAAATAAATGCACTGTTGGTTAAGGGCTGTAAGTAAGCATTTCACTGTAATGTCTGCACCTGTTGTATTCGGCGCATGTGACCAATAAAATTTGATTTGATTTGATTTATATACTGTATGTAATAGTTGACAGAATAAGCAGCTATAGGTCTCCTCTCCTCTCCTCTCCTCTCCTCTCCTCTCCTCTCCTCTCCTCTCCTCTCCTCTCCTCTCCTCTCCTCTCCTCTCCTCTCCTCTCCTCTCCACTCCCTCTCCTCTCCTCTCCTCTCCTCTCCTCTCCTCTCCTCTCCTCTCCTCTCCTCTCCTCTCCTCTCCTCTCCTCTCCTCTCCTCTCCTCTCCTCTCCTCTCCTCTCCTCTCCTCTCCTCTCCTCTCCTCTCCTCTCCTCTCCTCTCGTCTCCAGAGAGAGCAGGAGGAGTGCACCTTGACAGTTCTTCTATATTAGATGTAGGCAACTAGATTCAGCTGCTGGCCGATTTTTGTTGGAGCAGATGGTTGGGGGGCCGGAACATAATTATAATCATTTTG
>NW_028166110.1:0-12500 GCF_964263955.1 Coregonus lavaretus
GTGCGATTATTCGCAAATGGAAGAAACACAAAAGAACTGTCAGTCTCCCTTGGCCTGGGGCTCCATGCAAGATCTCACCTCGTGGAGTTGCAATGATCATGAGAACGGTGAGGAATCAGCCCAGAACTACACGGGAGGATCTTGTCAATGATCTCAAGGCAGCTGGGACCATAGTCACCAAGAAAACAATTGGTAACACACTACGCCGTGAAGGACTGAATTCCTGCAGCGCCCGCAAGGTCCCCCTGCTCAAGAAAGCACAGATCCATGCCCGTCTGAAGTTTGCCAATGAAAATCTGAATGATTCAGAGGAGAACTGGGTGAAAGTGTTGTGGTCAGATGAGACCAAAATCGAGCTCTTTGGCATCAACTCAACTCGCCGTGTTTGGAGGAGGAGGAATGCTGCCTATGACCCCAAGAACACCATCCCCACCGTCAAACATGGAGGTGGAAACATTATGCTTTGGGGGTGTTTTTCTGCTAAGGGGACAGGACAACTTCACCGCATCAAAGGGACGATGGACGGGGCCATGTACCGTCAAATCTTGGGTGAGAACCTCCTTCCCTCAGCCAGGGCATTGAAAATGGGTCGTGGATGGGTATTTCAGCATGACAATGACCCAAAACACACGGCCAAGGCAACAAAGGAGTGGCTCAAGAAGAAGCACATTAAGGTCCTGGAGTGGCCTAGCCAGTCTCCAGACCTTAATCCCATAGAGAATCTGTGGAGGGAGCTGAAGGTTCGAGTTGCCAAACGTCAGCCTCGAAACCTTAATGACTTGGAGAAGATCTGCAAAGAGGAGTGGGACAAAATCCCTCCTGAGATGTGTGCAAACCTGGTGGCCAACTACAAGAAACGTCTGACCTCTGTGATTGCCAAAAAGGGTTTTGCCACCAAGTACTAAGTCATGTTTTGCAGAGGGGTCAAATACTTATTTCCCTCATTAAAATGCAAATCAATTCATGACATTTATGACATGCGTTTTTCTGGATTTTTTTGTTGTTATTCTGTCTCTCACTGTTCAAATAAACCTACCATTAAAATTATAGACTGATCATTTCTTTGTCAGTGGGCAAACGTACAAAATCAGCAAGGGATAAAATACTTTTTTTATTTGACCTATTATTTATGTATTCATGTATTTCATTATTCATGTATTTATTTATTTATTTATATTTGTATTTTTGCATCTATTTATTTACATCTATTTATTAATTTATTCATTCATTTACTTATTTATTACAGTCATTGCTGTTATGTATGAGAGTGGTGTTTGACAGTGTGTGTTAACCCCACCCCCCTCAGCGCGGCCCCAGCCAGCCAGCCGTCCCACAGTGCCCCAGGAGGACGTGCAGGCGCGCAGCGTGATGTTGTCATGGGAACCAGGTAGCGACGGCCTGTCACCTGTCCGGTACTACACAGTGCAGTACAGAGAGCTACCAGATGGTAACTGGACCGTCCACTCTGCATCGGTCAACCACGAGGCAAGCTCCTACATAGTGGACAGGTACAGTACACACCCTTCATAGTGCACTACCTAGTACCCTCCATAGCACCCTGCCTAGCACCATACCTAGTACCCTATCTAGTGCAGGTGAGAGGGCAGAGAGACCTTATTCACATTAAAGGAAGAGATGCTTATGAATGTGGTATGTAGGGTTATGAATATGTTTATGTAGGTAGCCTTTAAACAAAGTGTTACCACACTATCTAGTACCTGTCTAGGATAACTCTAGGTTCAAGACATAAGTGAACTGACAGGGGACATTGTCTGTCCTGCCAGCCTCAAGCCGTTCACCTCGTACCGGTTCAGAGTGAAAGCCACCAACGACATCGGGGACAGTGAGTACAGCCAGGAGAGTGAGGCTACCACCACCCTACAGGATGGTAAGGACATCATATAAATGTGAATGACTGACTCCGTATCCCTGCAAACCCGGCTTCAAAAACGTTTTTAAAAAATCTTTTGAATACTTTGAGAGTTTGTTTAATTCTGCCTGTAGTAGCAGATGGACATGGTTTTCAAATGTGGGACTATTCCGTTGGTTTCATTGAGCCAAGCAAGCTGTCAACTACTTGAACCCAGGTTCATGTTGATTCAATGCTGTTTTTGCTGGGTTATCCCTTTGAGGGCTGTGTAGTCACACCACTGTACTGGGAGACAGACAGTCCTCCTCAGTAGGCAGTCATTGCTGTCTCTCTGATTGGTTGACTGTACACACCGTACTTCAGCAGTGACAGCTGTGAGAGGAGCTACTCTGTGTTGTGTTCCAAAGTATTAGGATGTGTTGTCAACATGGCTTGTTGTAAAACAGAAGTACACTGTCCACTGCTGATGACCTCATACTGAGAGAATCACACTGCTTGTGCTTGTTGACACAATAGTCCTACTGTGTGTTGTGTGTGTTGTGTCTGGTGTGTGTGTTGTGTCTGGTGTGTGTGTTGTGTCTGGTGTGTGTTTGCGTGTGTGTTGTGTCTTGTGTGTGTGTGTGTGTGTGTGTGTGTGTGTGTGTGTGTGTGTGTGTGTGTGTGCAAGTGTTTATACAGTCCAGCAGTTCAATGATACCCCTATATCTGTCTCCACACAGCCCCAGACAAAGCTCCCACAATCCTCTCTGTTACACCCCACACCACCACATCGGTGCTGGTCCGATGGGAGGTAAGCAGTAGATTTGTAAGGTGCAGTTTTCTCCCTTCTAGAGAGTGTCCTTGCCACTGTGTTGCTTTTTAGTCTCTGGTGGTCTAGGCTGGGTTACTGTAAAACATTTTGTTGATGTAGAACTGTGGATGTAAAAAGGGCTTTATAAATAAATGTGATTGATTGATCCCCCTTCCAGCCACCTGCTGAGGAGCAGATAAACGGGGTACTGCTGGGGTTCAGGGTACATTACCGGGAGTTACAATATGACCGCCTCCGTAGCTTCACCGTACGAACCATCAACAGCCCCGCCTCCAACTGGGCCGAGCTCACCGGTGAGTTGACCTGTGATCTCTGTTTGTTTACTTAACCTTTTCCCCAGCTGTTAGCCTCTGGGTGACTGTGGGTCTACTCTATTCACACGTTACACTGATGACCTAACATCAGACTCCTTCCTCCCCTGTCTCCTCCCCCTCTTGCTGCCTCTTTATGATGGCTGCCCTAACTCCCTGTGTTCTGTCCTCCCTCCTCCCCTTGGTCCGTCACCCTCTAGCCCCCTACAGTGTGAGGAACCTGAGCGAGTCCTCTCTCACCCAGTACGAGCTCCATAGTAAGTACTCTGTGTCACAGGAGGCTGGGGGCACCTTAATTGGGGAGAAGGGGCTCGTGGTAATGGCTGGAGCGGAATCATTGGAATTGTAGCAAATACATCAGACACATGGTTTCCATATGTTTGGTGCCATTCCATTTGCTCCGTTCCGTCCCTTATGATGAGCCGTTCTCCCCTCAGCAGCCTCCTGTCTCTCTCGCTGTCTGCCTGACAATCATCTGTTTGTGTAAACGTATGTTTATGTCTGTGTGTGTTTGCCAACATCCCACATCTCTGCTCTTCCTCATTTGTCTTAATATTTTACCATCCTGTCATGGTGTTGTTTTACCTCTTCCTCATCGGGTGTGTCCTGACCTCTGACCTCTTCACTTTATCTCTCATCTTTTCCTTCAGCTCATAACGTTGTATCACCAGCTCCACTGCTATTGGATGGTCCTCCCAGGCCATTTGTGGATAACTCTTTCTGTGTTTCTCCTCCCACAGATTTGAGTAAACACAAGCGTTATGAGATCCGTCTGAGTGTGTACAACGCCGTGGGGGAGGGGCCTACCAGCACGCCACAGGAAGTGTTTGTGGGAGAGGCAGGTGAGAAGCGATGATGAGATCAACTTTATTGTCCCCAGTGGTTCCACTGTCCTGGAAAACTAACCCAAGCGCAGCTCAACTATTTAAAAGTATTTGACATATGAATTGGACCTGGTCTGACCAATATCACTGTCAGTATTGAACGTTTACCCTCCACTCCACTCCAGTCCCTGCAGCCCCGCCCCAAACTGTGACCATCCAATCATCAACAGCAACCCAGCTGGATGTCACATGGGACCCGCCCCCTCTAGATGCTCAGAATGGAGACATACAGGGGTACAAGGTGAGGATCACTCTATCTGGGCTATCACTTAACTTGAACCACTTCTAACATTCAAATAGATCTAGAATACATGATGAAGGGTCAGAGGTTATATTCACATTCAGACAGATCTAGAATACATGATGAAGAGTCTGAGGTTATATTCACTTTCACACAGTTGTTTCACTTACTTCATCTATGGCTTAGTGTGTTGTGTGTGTGGTGTGTTGTGTGTGTATTGTGTGTGTTGTCTGTGTGTGTGTTGTGTGTGTGTGTGTATTGTGTATTGTGAGTGTTGGTATACTGCAGACCCACATGTTAAACAGTATGGTATACTGCAGAGCCACATGTTAAACAGTATGGTATACTGTTTAACGTGTGGGTCTGCAGTATACCATACTGTTTAACGTGTGGGTCTGCAGTATACCATACTGTAGAACATGTGGGTCTGCAGTATACCATACTGTTTAACATGTGGGTCTGCAGTATACCATACTGTTTAACATGTGGGTCTGCAGTATACCATACTGTTTAACATGTGGGTCTGCAGTATACCATACTGTTTAACATGTGGGTCTGCAGTATACCATACTGTTTAACATGTGGGTCTGCAGTATACCATACTGTTTAACATGTGGGTCTGCAGTATACCATACTGTTTAACATGTGGCTCTGCAGTATACCATACTGTTTAACATGTGGCTCTGCAGTATACCATACTGTTTAACATGTGGCTCTGCAGTATACCAACACTCACACAATACACACACACACACACATACAACACATACACAACACACAGACAACACTCACACAATACACACACAATACACATAAACACAACACACACACAACACAACACACACAACACAACACACCACACACACAACACACTAAGCCATAGATGAAGTAAGTGAAACAACTGTGTGAAAGTGAATATAACCTCTGACTCTTCATCATGTATTCTAGATCTGTCTGAATGTGAATATAACCTCTGACCCTCCATCATGTATTCTAGATCTGTCTGAATGTGAATATAACCTCTGACCCTCCATCATGAATTCTAGATCTGTCTGAATGTGAATATAACCTCTGACCCTCCATCATGTATTCTAGATCTGTCTGAATGTGAATATAACCTCTGACCCTCCATCATGTATTCTAGATCTGTCTGAATGTGAATATAACCTCTGACCCTCCATCATGAATTCTAGATCTATTTCTGGGAGTTCCAGCTGCAGAATGAGACAGAGAGGCTGCGTACCATGTTCCTCCCAGAGCTAGGGGTCAAGATTAAGAACCTGACTGGCTACACCACATACATGATCAGTGTAGCAGCCTTCAACGCAGCAGGGGACGGGCCCCGGAGTCCCCCGACCAGGGGCCGAACACAACAGGCCGGTAAGGGCCATGTACGCACGCACACACACACAGACACACACACACACAAACACACACCACCTACAGTATATGTGACATCCTTTAATTGCCCACCAGGGGGTGATCTCAACAAGCAGGTGAGCGCTGAGCCTGAAAGACTTGGTTAATCAGTCAGTTGTAACGTACAGAGTTACAGTTGGAGTAGGAAGCTGGCCAACAGCACTGCATCACATCTACTATTGTATCTGTGCTACCCACCACCATTTTGTCTCCTTCTTGTTCTGTCCCTTTCTATCTCTCTCTCTCCCGCTCACTGTTCCAATGTTCTCAAGTGTCAGTTTGAAGGATATTCTCAGGACCCTGTACCCAGTCACAATAGCTCACCGCAGGAGAAACGGATGAGAGCTTTCAGCTCTGACTCAGTGGTTCTCAGTAGTACGCACTACATATTCTGTAAATATCTGTACTGTATCTGTGCTACTCCCGCCCGTCTGAATCACCCTCTCTCTCTCACACACACTCTCTCTCTCTCTCTCTCTCTCTCTCTCTCTCTCTCTCTCTCTCTCTCTCTCTCTCTCTCTCTCTCTCTCTCTCTCTCCTCTCTCTCTCTGTGTCTCTCTCTCTCTCTCTCTCTCTCTCTGACTCTCTCTCTCTCTCTGTCCTCAAGTCCCAGTTCAGTTTGAAGGATATTCTCAGGACCCTGTGCCCACTCACAATATCTCACCGTAGGAGAAACGGATGAGAGCTGTCAGCTTGAGTCACTGGTATTCAGCACCAGGGACACATACTGTACACTACAGACTGTGTAACCGTCAATGTTTTCTTATGTTACAGCCTTATTCTAAAATGTATTAAATAAATAAAAATCCTCATCAATCTACACACAATACCCCATAATGACAATGCGTAAACAGGTTTTTAGAAATGTTTGCAAATGTATTAAAAATAAAAAACAGAAATACCGTATTTACACCCAATTCAGACCCTTTGCTATGAGACTCAAAATGTAGCTCAGGTGCATCTTGTTTCCATTGATCATCCTTGAAATGTTTCTACAACTTGATTGGAGTCCACCTGTGGTAAATTCAATTCATTGGACATGATTTGGAAAGGCACACACCTGTCTATATAAGGTCCCACAGTTAACAGTGCATGTCAGAGCAAAAACCAAGCTATGAGGTCAAAGGAATTGTCCGTAGAGCTCAGAGACAGGTTTGTGTCGAGGCACAGATCTGGGGAAGGGTACCAAAAAATGTCTGCTGTATTGAAGGTCCCCAAGAACACATTGGCCTCCATAATTCTTAAACGTAAGAAGTTTGGAACCACCAAGACTCTTCCTAGAGCCCGGCCAAACTGAGCAATCGGGGGAGAAGGGCCTTCGTCAGGGAGGTGACCAAGAACCAGATGGTCACTCTGATAGAGCTCCAGAGTTCCTCTGTGGAGATGGGAGAACCTTCCAGAAGGACAACCATCTCTGCAGCACTCCACCAATCAGGCCTTTTATGGTAGAGTGGCTAGACGGAAGCCGCTCTTCAGTAAAAGGCACATGACAGCCCGCTTGGAGTTTGCCAAAAGGCACCTAAAGGACTCAGACCATGAGAAACAAGATTCTCTGGTCTGATGAAACCAAGATTGAACTATTTGCCCACCCAACTACCTCATCCCCATATTGTTATTTACATTGTTATTTATTTTTGCTAATTTGCACCCCAGTATCTCTATTTGTACATCATCTTCTGCACATCCATCACTCCAGTGTTAAGACTAAATTGTAATTATTTTGCACTATGGCCTATTTATTGGTCGCAGTTGTAAATGAGAACTTGTTCTCAACTGGCTTACCTGGTTAAATAAAGGTTAAATAAATAAAAAATAAAAAAACGAAATGGCCTGAATGCCAAGCGTCACATCTGGAGGAAACCTGGCACCATCCCTACGGTGAAGCATGGTGGTGGCAGCATCATGCTGTGGGGATGTTTTTCAGCGGCAGGGACTGGGAGACTAGTCAGGATCGAGGGAAAGATGATCGGAGCAAAGTACAGAGAGATCACGGATGACAACCTGCTCCAGAGTGCTCAGGACCTCAGACTGGGGCGAAGGTTCACCTTCCAACAGGAAGGACACAGCCAAGACAACGCAGGAGTGGCTTCGGGACAAGTCTGGTCCAGCCAGAGCCCGGACTTGAACCCGATCTAACATCTCTGGAGAGACCTGAAAATAGCTGTGCAGCTACGCTCCCCATCCAACCTGACAGAGCTTGAGAGGATCTGCAGAGAAGAATGGGAGAATCTCCCAAATACAGGCGTGCCAAGCTTGTAGCGTCATACCCAACAAGACTCGAGGCTGTAATCGCTGCCAAGGTGCTTTAACAAAGTACTGAGTAAAGGGTCTGAAAACTTATATAAATGTGATATTTCAGTAGTTTTTTTAATTTTATAAATGTGCAAAAATTTCAAAAAAACAGTTTTTGCTTTGGCATTATGGGGTATTGTGTGTAGATTGATGAGGGAAAAAAATTATTTAATCAATTTTAGAATAAGGCTGTAACGTAACAAAATGTGGGAAAAGTCAAGGGGTCTGAATAGTTTCTAAATGCACTGTATGGGACAAGTTTGGACCCAGGATATGGGAACTAACAGTGAAGGGGGTGGGGGGGGGGGGGGGCTTTGAGTCTTATTGGCAAGGATTTGACAGCTACTAATGTTTTCATGGGGAAACCATAGGGGTGGAACGGAAGCCTGATGATGCTATAGAGGAAAAGGAGGAGGAGGAGTTGGTGGAGGAGTTGGAGGAGGAGGTGGAGGAGGGGTTGAATATTTTCCCAGTATTTGACAAATGTTTCTTTCTGAGAATAAATCACTTTTCTCCCGAGTAAGCTGGTATTTCCCGCCAAAACCGGAAATGTATTCAAAAGCATTATAAAACATATAAATAGGCCTATGTCTGGATTTGATTAGAGCTTTGATTGAACATTCAAGCCTGATGCAACCTGAACCTGATTAAATACATTTCATGAGCCCTACATTAAAGACATGTAATGAGCCCAAGCCCAAAAAAGGCCAAATGATTGTGCCGTTATCCAATACATACTGTATATGATATAGGCTTCGGCACATTACGCACAACAGAAAAACATAAAAGCCCATAGATGTAGCTAGCTATATGCTCTCTTGGGTAAATAAATGAAACTAGCTCCAGTAGGCTAATCTTTTTGAGTGTGAACTGTATTACTGTACTGTATTGTATTATACTGAATTATATGGACTAGAATTATGCGCTTTGTTCAAACCATGATAAAGCAGGGAGATAACGTGATTCTGGTGCAGCACATGCAGCCTACAAAGTTACAAGTATAGGCTAGTGAATTAGATTGAAATTGTTCCTATTATTTCCCCTAATGTTATTAGTCTACCTCCTCTTTCTCTCTCTATTGTTGCTTCATTCCTTCCTCGCTTTAAAACAGTTAAATGAAATACGTTTTGTTGTCCTTATCTTCATCATTCTAATGACATGCTTGAATAATATACAGTAGGACTAGAATGAGACGCAAGAAGGCTTTCACTTTTCTTCATGAAGATTGAATGGTTATGGGTCTGAATAAATAACTGCTATATCCTACCGTTCACTCTTCTTTCTACATGACCTGTGAGTTCTATTGGCTGCTGTATTTAACATTCAGCAAACACTAGCTTGCGTCCTTCTTTGCATAGTCTATTGGTATAAGAAATGCAAAAAAAAAAAAAAAAGAAGTCCAGCAAGCTATTCTAGTCTAGCTTTTCCTGCATGGGACTCCAAGAGCTAAGGAGCCTTTTTACAGAGAGAGGCCAGTGGAGCACAAGTGTGTGCGTATTGCGCAAGAGACTGAGGCTATACGTTATTTTTTTTTCTTCAGGGAATTCAAATCAAATGTATTTATTTGTTTGTATACACAGATTTGCAGATGTTATCGCATGTGCAGTGAAATGCTCGTGTTTCTAGCTCCAACAGTGCAGTAATACCTAGCAATAAAAACATTTTAAATACAATACACATAATCCAAAACAAAAACTATTTTTTTATCATAACTCAATATTAGGAAGATGTTCCTTATGTTTGCTATGTATACTCAGTGTAGATTAAGTTAATGTGCAGCAGAATACCAAAGTGGTAAGTGAAAACTAGTTGTGTATAAGAAACAAATGTGGTTTAAAGCTACAATCTGTCATTCTTTTTTTTCATCCAAACAGCAGCCCTGCCACTTGGTTTGTTATCAAGCTGATGGATGCCGGGGCTGGAGTTTAACCACTCTCCCGATAATAGATGGAGTTATGGATGCAAGGACTCAGTCCATGAGATCAATGTCAATGTGATGGTTATCTTCTTCAAGAATCGATGGGTACACATCATTAATTGTATACCCATCGGGGGGCCAGTATGAAAAATGTATGCACTCACTAACTGTAAGTCGCTCTGGATAAGAGCGTCTGCTAAATGACTAAAATGTAAATGTAATAAGTTAGAAGCTTATTATGCATAACCCATTATTCATTAGCTAAATATAAGGCTAAATGTATTACCTTAAAGACGTAGGCTAGGACATCTACAGTGGGGAAAAAAAGTATTTAGTCAGCCACCAATTGTGCAAGTTCTCCCACTTACAAAGATGAGAGAGGCCTGTAATTTTCATCATAGGTACACGTCAACTATGACAGACAAAATGAGAAAAGAAATTCCAGAAAATCACATTGTAGGATTTTTAATGAATTTATTTGCAAATTATGGTGGAAAATAAGTATTTGGTCAATAACAAAAGTTTCTCAATACTTTGTTATATACCCTTTGTTGGCAATGACACAGGTCAAACGTTTTCTGTAAGTCTTCACAAGGTTTTCACACACTGTTAGTGGTATTTTGGCCCATTCCTCCACGCAGATCTCCTCTAGAGCAGTGATGTTTTGGGGCTGTCGCTGGGCAACACAGACTTTCAACTCCCTCCAAAGATTTTCTATGGGGTTGAGATCTGGAGACTGGCTAGGCCACTCCAGGACCTTGAAATGCTTCTTACGAAGCCACTCCTTCGTTGCCCGGGCGGTGTGTTTGGGATCATTGTCATGCTGAAAGATCCAGCCACGTTTCATCTTCAATGCCCTTGCTGATGGAAGGAGGTTTTCACTCAAAATCTCACGATACATGGCCCCATTCATTCTTTCCTTTACACGGATCAGTCGTCCTGGTCCCTTTGCAGAAAAACAGCCCCAAAGCATGATGTTTCCACCCCCATGCTTCACAGTAGGTATGGTGTTCTTTGGATGCAACTCAGCATTCTTTGTCCTCCAAACACGACGAGTTGAGTTTTTACCAAAAAGTTATATTTTGGTTTCATCTGACCATATGACAGTCTCCCAATCCTCTTCTGGATCATCCAAATGCACTCTAGCAAACTTCAGACGGGCCTGGACATGTACAGGGGGACACGTCTGGCACTGCAGGATTTGAGTCCCTGGCGGCGTAGTGTGTTACTGATGGTAGGCTTTGTTACTTTGGTCCCAGCTCTCTGCAGGTCATTCACTAGGTCCCCCCGTGTGGTTCTGGGATTTTTGCTCACCGTTCTTGTGATCATTTTGACCCCACGGGGTGAGATCTTGCGTGGAGCCCCAGATCGAGGGAGATTATCAGTGGTCTTGTATGTCTTCCATTTCCTAATAATTGCTCCCACAGTTGATTTCTTCAAACCAAGCTGCTTACCTATTGCAGATTCAGTCTTCCCAGCCTGGTGCAGGTCTACAATGTTCTTTCTGGTGTCCTTTGACAGCTATTTGGTCTTGGCCATAGTGGAGTTGGGAGTGTGACTGTTTGAGGTTGTGGACAGGTGTCTTTTATACTGATAACAAGTTCAAACAGGTGCCATTAATACAGGTAACGAGTGGAGGACAGAGGAGCCTCTTAAAGAAGAAGTTACAGGTCTGTGAGAGCCAGAAATCTTGCTTGTTTGTAGGTGACCAAATACTTATTTTCCAACATAATTTGCAAATAAATTCATTAAAAATCCTACAATGTGATTTTCTGGATTTTTTTTCCTCAATTTGTCTGTCATACTTGACGTGTACCTATGATGAAAATTACAGGCCTCTCTCATCTTTTTAAGTGGAAGAACTTGCACAATTGGTGGCTGACTAAATACTTTTTTTCCCCACTGTATATATAGACCTATATACAGTATCAATCTAGAACTGTATTATCTATTTTGGATGCAATTTGAATGGAATTGGCTGAGCGAGAAAGACTGTGAGAGAGTGCACTGATTTAAAGCAACTATATAGGAGGGTTTTAAAACTGCAGCTGCAGTAGAAATACAAGGGGACCCCTGAAAGCCAGATGGAGATGTGTAAATGATATTACTGTAGCTGTAGGCTATGCTGCAGCAAATGTAGGTCTACCTGTCACAAGAAAAAAAAGTTACCACGATGAGATGATAGGTCTACATACTGACATGGGCTGTCGGTCCCCACCCTGAGCGTTGATGTTTCATCGTGCAGTGACCAGAGAGATGGCCGTAGAGAATCCAGATTTAGACATCGCATATAATTTAACAGTTCCATTTCACGTCATGCTGTTCTTAGAAATAATTTCTTATAATTTACCAGTTTCTCGCAGTTATTTATCCCGGGAAAAGGGATTGGTTTTGGGTGGTAAATCTCTGTAAATCTCTGTAACCGGGTTCCCGCCATTCAACCCTAGTACTGTAGAGTGAGGGGGACACATGAGGATGGGGTTGTTCTGACCCAGGTCCAGCCACACTACTAACATACACAAAGAGGCCTGTTCATTCCCCTGTAGCCAAACACACACACACACTAAAACCTCCTCTGTGGTTTCTAGTGGGGAAACAGTTTACAGAATTCATTTCTCAGGTGTTTTCCGCAGCCAGCCTGGCCCGGTCTCTTGAAGGACTGTGACATTGCAGAGAGAGGCAGAGGGGATGAAGTACTGAGGAGTTAAAACACAGAGAGACTACAGAATATTCTGCCTCCCCGCTCCTCTCTGC
>NW_028166110.1:17500-88478 GCF_964263955.1 Coregonus lavaretus
GAAGCTGGCCGTACAGAGAACGGCTCAGATCCATCAGTCGTGAATGGAACATCTGAAAACTATGTATACAATTATAAAAATTCCAAAAAACCCTCCTTGGTTCCCCTCCCCTCATCTGCATGACCATTGTAATATGAGACCAAGCTAAAAGCACAATCAAATTCAATTATAGCCCATTTAACAGCAACAGTTGTCACAAAGTGCCTTACAGAAGCATAGGTAGACTGGAGAATGAGAGACAGGAGGTCATTATTGTCCCATGTTTAGAAAGAATGTGGATCGATCTGCCAGTGTAAGTGTCCAGGGTTTGTTCTCATGTTTAAGCCAATACTCATTCAGCCAGTACACTGTGTGGGACTCCTATCCCTTACCCCACTGTGCCAGACTGCCGCTCTGCTGAGTAATCCCAGGTGACATCACTGTTGGACTGCCACTACCCCTCCTCTGCATTTTTGTTGTGGGAGCACTGATGGCCAAATTCAACAACTTTTTAACTATGCTGAGTAAAATAATCACTTGGGAACGACCTGACGGAAGTCAGTTTTATTGTCCGTCACACGTTAGAACTCACAGGGATAGAGAGAAAGGGAGAGGAACATGGGAGGAAGTAGAGACAGAGAGGGTGAGAAACAGGAGAGAGGGGGAGAGGAACAGGGGAGGAAGTAGAGACAGAGAGGGTGAGAAACAGGAGAGAGGAAGAGAGGGAGAGAGGAACAGGGGAGGACGTAGAGACAGAGGGTGAGAAACAGGAGAGAGGAAGAGAGGGGGAGAGGAACAGGGGAGGAAGTAGAGACAGAGAGGGTGAGAAACAGGAGAGAGGAAGAGAGGGGGAGAGGAACAGGGGAGGAAGTAGAGACAGAGAGGGTGAGAAACAGGAGAGAGGAAGAGAGGGGGAGAGGAACATGGGAGGAAGTAGAGACAGAGGGTGAGAAACAGGAGAGAGGAAGAGAGGGGGAGAGGAACAGGGGAGGAAGTAGAGACAGAGAGGGTGAGAAACAGGAGAGAGGAAGAGAGGGAGAGAGGAACAGGGGAGGACGTAGAGACAGAGAGGGTGAGAAACAGGAGAGAGGAAGAGAGGGGGAGAGGAACAGGGGAGGAGGTAGAGACAGAGGGTGAGAAACAGGAGAGAGGAAGAGAGGGGGAGAGGAACAGGGGAGGAAGTAGAGACAGAGAGGGTGAGAAACAGGAGAGAGGAAGAGAGGGGGAGAGGAACAGGGGAGGAAGTAGAGACAGAGAGGGTGAGAAACAGGAGAGAGGAAGAGAGGGGGAGAGGAACATGGGAGGAAGTAGAGACAGAGGGTGAGAAACAGGAGAGAGGAAGAGAGGGGGAGAGGAACAGGGGAGGAAGTAGAGACAGAGAGGGTGAGAAACAGGAGAGAGGAAGAGAGGGGGAGAGGAACAGGGGAGGACGTAGAGACAGAGAGGGTGAGAAACAGGAGAGAGGAAGAGAGGGGGAGAGGAACAGGGGAGGACGTAGAGACAGAGAGGGTGAGAAACAGGAGAGAGGAAGAGAGGGGGAGAGGAACAGGGGAGGAAGTAGAGACAGAGAGGGTGAGAAACAGGAGAGAGGAAGAGAGGGGGAGAGGAACAGGGGAGGAAGTAGAGACAGAGAGGGTGAGAAACAGGAGAGAGGAAGGAGAGGAAGAGAGGTCAAGCCTGCGGTGATCTCACACGTTACCTTTTAAAGCCCTGTTAGTGTTTAGTGTGGTGTTGAGAGTGGTCCTATAAGGTCCAGGGGTCCTGTAGGGGTCAGGGGTCGGTCAACAGGGCTTTGGCTGGTCCAGGAGAGACAAGGACAGTGTTTGTCTGGGACACAAAGAGCCCCTTTTAGACCCTGCACCCCCAGCTACCTCCCAGCCACCCCCTGGCAGCACAGCCGTTTTGTACCACTGACGGTTGTTTGTTTTACTGTGGGCCCAAACTCACCACCAGGTTCAGGCGTTAGCATGGTGAGTCACACTAACCATTCAGGAGGAAGAGAGAGGAGAGGTCACTGGTCCCCTAAACCCTGCCTCTACACCTCACTGTGTTTATACTGTGTATAAGGGTATGTATATGGGCATGTGGGTCAGTAAAAACATGGTTTTGTTTGATCAGGGCCTGGGACCCCAGTAGGGTCTCTCACTCTAAAGGTTTTAGAGGGAGACTGTTGATTAACCTCAGTGCTAAATCATTGATGGTGTTGATGTGAGCCATGACCAGCCTTTCAAAAGCATTTCACGGCTACCGATTTGAGTGCTCTGGGGCGATAGTCATGTAGGCAGGTTACCTTGGCGTTCTTGGGCACAGGGACTATGGTGGTCTGCTTGAAACATGTAGGTATTACAGACTGGGTCAGGGAGAGGTTGAACATGTCAGTGAAGACACTTGCCAGTTGGTTCACGCGTGCTCTGAGTGTGTGTCCTGGTAATCCGTCTGGCCCCGCGGCCTTGTTAACATTAACCTGTTTAAAGGTCTTACTCACATCGGCTACGGAGAGCGTGATCACACAGTCATCCGGAACAGCTGGCGTTCTCGTGCATGGTTCAGTGTTGCTTGCCTCGAAGCGAGCATAGAAGGCATTTAGTTTGTGTGTGTGCCCCTGCCCCTACAATGGACTAACCTTCTACCAGTGTCATCTTACCCCCACCTAGGAAGCCACAGTACCTCCCTGCCCCTGTCCCATGGGGAGATGGTCAGGCTGGACGAGGGACGTTTCCCCGCCCTGGAACTCAACAACAGACGCCTGTCAGTCAAGAACTCCTTCTGCCGCAAGAACGGCATCTACACACGGTCAGTAACACACATACGCACGCACACACACACACACAGTCAGTTCACACACACACACACACACACACAGTCAGTTCACACACACATAAACACACAGATGATTTCTGCATGACGTCTATTTGTTGTTGTATTTGACTGTCTTCTAAAGCTCTAATAGTTCTAAAGCTCTAATAGTTCTAAAGCTCTAATAGTTCTAAAGCTCTAATAGTTCTAAAGCTCTAATAGTTCTAAAGCTCTAATAGTTCTAAAGCTCTAATAGTTCTAAAGCTCTAATAGTTCTAAAGCTCTAATAGTTCTAAAGCATTATGATGTTTCACAGTAAACCATCTCATTCTGAAGGGTCAGGGCTGAGATTAAACCATCTATTCTGAGGGGTCATGGCTGAGATTAAACCATCTCATTCTGAAGGGTCATGGCTGAGATTAAACCATCTATTCTGAGGGGTCATGGCTGAGATTAAACCATCTCATTCTGAAGGGTCATGGCTGAGATTAAACCATCTATTCTGAGGGGTCATGGCTGAGATTAAACCATCTCATTCTGAAGGGTCATGGCTGAGATTAAACCATATATTCTGAGGGGTCATGGCTGAGATTAAGTCATCTCATTCTGAAGGGTCATGGCTGAGATTAAACCATCTCATTCTGAAGGGTCATGGCTGAGATTAAACCATCTCATTCTGAGGGGTCAGGGCTGAGATTAAACCATATATTCTGAAGGGTCAGGGCTGAGATTAAACCATATATTCTGAGGGGTCATGGCTGAGATTTAACCATCTCATTCTGAGGGGTCATGGCTGAGATTAAACCCTCTATTCTGAGGGGTCATGGCTTTGATTATAGCTCACATTCTGAGGGGTCATGGCTGAGATTAAACCATCTCATTCTGAAGGGTCATGGCTGAGATTAAACCATCTCATTCTGAGGGGTCAGGGCTGAGATTAAACCATATATTCTGAAGGGTCAGGGCTGAGATTAAACCATATATTCTGAGGGGTCATGGCTGAGATTTAACCATCTCATTCTGAGGGGTCATGGCTGAGATTAAACCCTCTATTCTGAGGGGTCATGGCTTTGATTATAGCTCACATTCTGAGGGGTCATGGCTGAGATTAAACCATCTATTCTGAGGGGTCATGGCTGAGATTAAACCATCTCATTCTGAAGGGTCATGGCTGAGATTAAACCATATATTCTGAGGGGTCATGGCTGAGATTAAGTCATCTCATTCTGAAGGGTCATGGCTGAGATTAAACCATCTCATTCTGAAGGGTCATGGCTGAGATTAAACCATCTCATTCTGAAGGGTCATGGCTGAGATTAAACCATCTCATTCTGAGGGGTCAGGGCTGAGATTAAACCATATATTCTGAAGGGTCAGGGCTGAGATTAAACCATATATTCTGAGGGGTCATGGCTGAGATTTAACCATCTCATTCTGAGGGGTCATGGATGAGATTAAACCCTCTATTCTGAGGGGTCATGGCTTTGATTATAGCTCACATTCTGAGGGGTCATGGCTGAGATTAAACCATCTCATTCTGAAGGGTCATGGCTGAGATTAAACCATCTATTCTGAGGGGTCATGGCTGAGATTAAACCATCTCATTCTGAAGGGTCATGGCTGAGATTAAACCATATATTCTGAGGGGTCATGGCTGAGATTAAGTCATCTCATTCTGAAGGGTCATGGCTGAGATTAAACCATCTCATTCTGAAGGGTCATGGCTGAGATTAAACCATCTCATTCTGAAGGGTCATGGCTGAGATTAAACCATCTCATTCTGAGGGGTCAGGGCTGAGATTAAACCATATATTCTGAAGGGTCAGGGCTGAGATTAAACCATATATTCTGAGGGGTCATGGCTGAGATTTAACCATCTCATTCTGAGGGGTCATGGCTGAGATTAAACCCTCTATTCTGAGGGGTCATGGCTTTGATTATAGCTCACATTCTGAGGGGTCATGGCTGAGATTAAACCATTTCATTCTGATGGGTCATGGCTGAGATTAAAGGTCACATTCTGAGGGGTCATGGCTGAGATTAAACCATCTCATAATGAGGGGTCATGGCTGAGATTAAACCATCTCATTCTGAGGGGACATGGCGGAGATTAAACCATCTCATTCTGAGGGGTTATGGCGGAGATTAAACCATCTCATTCTGAGGGGTCATGGCGGAGATTAAACCATCTATTCTGAGGGGTCAGGGCTGAGATTAAACCATCTATTCTGAGGGGTCATGGCTTTGATTATAGCTCACATTCTGAGGGGTCATGGCTGAGATTAAACCATTTCATTCTGATGGGTCATGGCTGAGATTAAAGGTCACATTCTGAGGGGTCATGGCTGAGATTAAACCATCTCATTCTGAGGGGTCATGGCTGAGGTTAAACCATCTCATTCTGAGGGGTCATGGCTGAGGTTAAACCATCTCATTCTGAGGGGTCATGGCTGAGATTAAACCATCTCATTCTGAGGGGTCATGGCTGAGATTAAAGCTCACATTCTGAGGGGTCATGGCTGAGATTAAACCATCTCATTCTGAGGGGTCATGGCTGAGATTAAACCATCTCATCCTGATGGGTCATTGCTGAGATTAAAGGTCACATTCTGAGGGGTCATGGCTGAGATTAAACCATCTCATTCTGAGGGGTCACGGCTGAGATTAAAGCTCACATGCTCAATGCATACTTATTGATTAGGAAGAAGACTATTCAGGAGATCAACTGCAGTTCAAACATGCCTATTTATCTTCAGACAATAACAACCACAGGATGGATGGAGTGATGGATTAGCTGTGCTACAGTCTGATGAACCACACAGCATCAGCTCCATCATGGGTTCTGTTCTCTTCTGCTTTCTCTCTCTGATCTGTGTGGAAGGACTGAGGTGTCTGTATTGAAGCACAGGCAGGGAGAGAGGTGGGGAGGAAGGAGAGGGGGGTAAGGCTGGAGGAGAGGAGGGGGAGGAAGGAGAGGGGGTAAGGCAGGAGGAGAGGAGAGGAGAGGAGAGGAGGGGGAGGAAGGAGAGGGGGTAAGGCAGGAGGAAGGGAGCGGAGAAGATGGGGAGGAAGGAGAGGGGGGTAAGGCAGGAGGAGAGGAGATGAGAGGAGGAGGAGGAGGAGGAGAGGAGGGGTAAGGCTGGAGGAGAGGAGGGGGAGGAAGGAGAGGGGGTAAGGCAGGATGAGAGGAGGGGAGGGGAGGGGGAGGAAGGAGAGTTGGGTAAGGCAGAAGGAGAGGAGGGGGAGGAGGGAGGAAGGAGAGAGGGGTAAGGCAGGAGGATAGGAGGGGAGGGGGAGGAAGGAGAATGGAGTAAGGCTGGAGTAAGGCTGGAGTAAAGGAGGGGGAGGAGGGAGGAAGGAGAGGGGGGTAAGGCAGCAGGAGAGGAGGGGGAGGAAGGAGATGGGGCTAAGGCAGGAGGAAGGGAGGGGAAGGAGGGAGAGGGGGGTAAGGCAGACTGATCACAGGACACAAACCCTTTAAAGATTATCCTCATGGAAGAATGCTCTCTGTTGATTAGGTCTGAACTAAATGAATACACAGATAGATCCAGGGCCAGGGCCTTTGGGTTGCTTTTCATGGCCAATGACTGGGGTAACTAACCGTGTTCGAGGAAAATGACCCCTGCCTTCTAGAGGCCTCTCAGTCATCAAGAACATAAAGTAAAGCAGAAAAACATCTGTTAGGCCATTGATTTTCCCCACCGTAATGACCTTTAGTCTGTTCTGTTGAAGGCCAGGTGAGGTCTGTGATGTTTACTGTAGGGCCTGTATCTCTGAAGGTCTAGACCACGCTCCCTCTCTATCCTTCTTTATCTATCTCTTTCTTTCTCTCTCTCCCTTTCTCTTTCCGTCTCTCTCGCTCCCTCGCATCAGTAGTTTACATCCGTGGGCTTAATGTCGGAGACATGCTACAACAGCTCAAAGAAAATAGGTTTGTGAGGTCAATCTGTACAAAATACCAATGAAGTACAGAAACCATTCATTGTCTTTATATGAGATTAGAATCATTAGAACATGGTGTATAAAGGTGACAAAGAGGTGAGCCTGACACGGTTTGTACCGCAGAGCCATTATAACCACATTAAGCTGATGACAGCACTGTAGCCATCTTTCACTTACCAGGTTACAAGGGGACCTTTACATAGGCCACATGAAATGGCTAAATCATTGAGATTGGCTAAGGCGTTTGGAAGACACTACATAACAGTGTAGTCTATGAAAGGGTTAAGGCAACAAAAGGATTTGGGCTAACGAGGAGGACATGAGGAGCAGGGAAGTTGTGATGAAGTAGCTACTTAAGATTCAGAGGAGGCGATAGGAGAGAGAGAGAGTTTAAATAATTGATCAGTACTCCTCATTCCTCCCCTACCTCCTACTTACTTCTACTCCTCTCTCCCTCTCCTCTACCTCCTTCCTTCCATCCCCTCACTCCCACCCACCCATCCTTCACCCTCACCCCACCCTCTCCCTCTCTGGGCAGCAGGTCGTTAGCGGACCTGCACCCGACTGGAGCTCTTCAAAGAGAAGGGAGGCAGGATGCAGCACTGGTTCCTTTGATCCCCACCCCAGGCCTCCTCAGTCAGGGAGAGACCAGCACTTCCCCCCCTCCACCTCCATCCATCTAACACATTCCTCCATAATGGGTGCACTGCAGAACCACCCTGGTTGCATCCCAAATGGCACCCTATTCCCTATATAGTGAACTACTTTTGACCAGGGCCAATAGGGAATAGGGTGCCATTTGAGACAGCCTCTTTTTGGTTTCCCCTGCCCTGAAGGAAGCAGACTCTGAACCTAACACTATACAGTGATCCCTCGCCACTTCGCGGTTCACTTATCGCGGATTCGCTATTTCGCGGATTTTCATAATGCATTTTTTTTTTTTTGGTGCATTGTGCTCTGCATTCTGATTCGCTAAAAACTCACTCCCGCTTCTTGTATCAAAACATGCTACGAATTGTGCTATCATTTTGTCGTCTCGTGCAGTTATGTGTACGTACATAAAACAGCTTGGCAAATTTACATTAAGTTGGCCAAATTATCTTGTAATTTCGAACATCTCCTAAACCCATAATGTCGACGAAACGGCCTGGACCGACAAAAGCACCTGCGGATGGGCCCAAACGGCGGAAGATGCTACCTATCTCAGATAAAGTTAAACTTCTGGACATGCTAAGGGAAGGTAAAAGCTATGCAGCCGTTGCTCGCCATTACGGAATCAATGAATCTTCCGTTCGTTACATAAAGAAGGAGGAAAAAAACATAAGGACGACAGCAGCAGTCAATGAGGAGGAAGGACTAACGCTTGGTCGCTTAGCAACCATGGTGCGAATGGCCACTGAACTTAAGCGAGTAGCTGAGGAATGGGACCCTTTGATGAGCCGTTCATTACAGTTCTCCAACGTAATCGATGGTGGCATGTCGGTGTACAAGGATCTTTTTGCAAAGAAGAAAAAAGAGCGACAACAGCTGCCTATCACTATGTTCTTCTCCCGAACAAACACACCTGCACGGCGGGCTTCAGAAGAAGAGAACACTGCAGAGCGCAGTCAGGATGCAGCGGCCCAGTCTGAAGAGCAGTGAAACGGCCTACACGTGAGTCACTGTATTTGTATACATGTAATAGTTGCTAATTGTAAAAAAAAAAAGTTTTCTATTTCGCGGATTTCACTTATCGCGGGTCATTTTCGGAACGTAACCCCCGCGATAAACGAGGGATTACTGTATCCTAATATCTCAACCACCATGAGGCCAGTTAGCCTAGCACCCCAACACATGACCAACTGTACCACAGGTCGTTCACCCCAGTTCTGATAGGCCCAGTAGAACCATACCACAGGTTGTTTACCCCAGCACTGATAGGCCCAGTAGAACCATACCACAGGTTGTTCACCACAGTTCTGATAGGCCCAGTAGAACCATACCACAGGTTGTTCACCCCAGTTCTGATAGGCCCAGTAGAACCATACCACAGGTTGTTTACCCCAGCACTGATAGGCCCAGTAGAACCATACCACAGGTTGTTTACCCCAGCACTGATAGGCCCAGTAGAACCATACCACAGGTTGTTTACCCCAGCACTGATAGGCCCAGTAGAACCATACCACAGGTTGTTTACCCCAGCACTGATAGGCCCAGTAGAACCATACCACAGGTCGTTCACCCCAGCTCTGATAGGCCCAGTAGAACCATACCACAGGTTGTTCACCCCAGTTCTGATAGGCCCAGTAGAACCAAACCACAGGTCGTTCACCCCAGCTCTGATAGGCCCAGTAAAACTACACTATCTGTGTTTCATAAATAAACGTCACAGAAACGTTGCTCTGGTCTGCTCTGCTATCAAAGTCCTAATGTAGTGTCTGTCTGGAGGACAGTGTTCAGTGTTCTCACACTATAACTAAGTATGCGTACAGTGATGTACACTACCGGTCAAACGTTTCAGAACACCTACTCATTCAAGGGTTTTTCTTTATTTTTACTATTTTCTACATTGTAGAATAATAGTGAAGACATCAGAACTATGAAAAACACATATGGAATCATGTAGTAACCAAAAAAGTGTTAAACAAATAAATAGATTCTTCAAATAGCCACCCTTTGCCTTGATGACAGATTTGCACACTCTTGGCATTCTCTCAACCAGCTTCACCTGTAATGCTTTTCTAACAGTTGAAGGAGTTCCCACATATGCTGAGCACTTGTTGGCTGCTTTTCCTTCACTCTGCGGTCCGACTCATCCCAAACCATCTCAATTGGGTTGAGGTCGGGGGATTGTGGAGGCCAGGTCATCTGATGCAGTACTGCATCACTCTCCTTCTTGGTAAAATAGCCCTTACACAGCCTGGAGGTGTGTTGTGTCATTGTCCTGTTGAAAAACAAATGATAGTCCCACTAAGCCCAAACCAGATGGGATGGCGTATCGCTGCAGAATGCTGTGGTAGCCATGTTGGTTAAGTGTGCCTTGAATTCTAAACAAATCACAGAAAGTGTCACCAGAAAAGCACACCCACACCATAACACCTCCTCCTCCATGCTTTACAGTGGGAAATACACATGCAGAGATCATCCGTTCACCCACACGCGTCTCACAAAACACGGCGGTTGGAACCCAAAATCTCACATTTGGACTCCAGACCAAAGGACAAATGTCCACCGGTCTAATGTCTATTGCTCGTGTTTCTTGGCCCAAGCAAGTCTCGTCTTCTTATTGGTGTCCTTTAGTAGTGGTTTCTTTGCTGCAATTCGACCATGAAGGCCTGATTCACACAGTCCCCTCTGAACAGTTGATGTTGAGATGTGTCTGTTACTTGAACTCTGTGAAGCATTTATTTTGGCTGCAATTTCTGAGGCTGGTAACTCTAATGAACTTATCCTCTGCAGCAGAGGTAACTCTGGGTCTTCCATTCCTGTGGCGGTCCTCATGAGAGCCAGTTTCATCATAGTGCTTGATGGTTTTTGCCACTGCACTTGAAGAAACTTTCTTGAAATGTTACGTATTGACTGACCTTCATGTCTTAAAGTATCGATGGACCTTGGTCTTTCACC
Source organism: Coregonus lavaretus (assembly GCF_964263955.1). NCBI lineage: Eukaryota > Metazoa > Chordata > Actinopteri > Salmoniformes > Salmonidae > Coregonus > Coregonus lavaretus. Next base: position 27,821 of record NW_028166110.1, read on the forward strand.
AAATAGGGCTATCTTCTGTATACCCCCCCCCCCCCCCTACCTTGTCACAACACAACTGATTGGCTCAAACACATTAAGAAGGAAAGATATTCCACAAATTAACTTTTAAGAAGGCACACCTATTAATTGAAATGCATTCCAGGTAACTACCTCATGAAGCTGGTTGAGAGAATGCCAAGAGTGTGCAAGGCTGTCATCAAGGCAAAGGGTGGCTATTTGAAGACTCTCAAATATAAGATATATTTTGATTTGCTTAACACTTTTTTGGTTACTACATGATGTATTATTTCATAGTTTTTATTCAGTCACCTGACTGACTGACAGAGAGACTGACTGACAGAGAGACAGACTGACAGACTGACAGAGAGACAGACTGACTGACTGACAGAGAGACAGACTGACTGACTGACTGACTGGCTGACTGGCTGACTGGCTGACAGACTGGCTGACTGACAGACTGACTGGCTGACTGACTGCACTGACAGACTGGCTGACTGACAGACTGGCTGGCTGGCTGACTGACTGAGAGACTGCACAGAGGAAACAAACAACAATACATTATGGAAAACAGCCAATAGGCCGAGCCAATCAACTTAATGGAAAGGGGCAACTTGGAGTTCTATGAGCAGCAAGCTTGAAGAGCGCAGAATACATTCTGTGCTCTACATGTCTTAGAATAGCTACTGAATGTTGTCTATTCAGGACACTAACAAAGTGACTTAAAGAACTGTCATGGTTGACAGTGACCCTCATGTTCAGTGGCCTATGCTGTCAACCTCACAAGCTGTTTGACTTTCCAACTGCTAGATAAGACTGTATCAGAGAAACAATACCATGTTGTCACACACTTAAACTGACCTTGAATTTCTCTTTCTCTGTATTTCTCTTTCTCTCTCTTTCTCTCTCTTTTTCCCTCTCCACCTTTTTTCTCTCTCGCCCCCCCTCCTTCCTCCCCCATCCTCTCTCCAGGTCTCCCCCGAGGCCCAGTCCAGGCAGTCTCCACTACTCCGATGAAGATGTCAGTACCAAGTACAACGATCTGATCCCTGCAGAGAACAGCAGCCTGACTGAGAAGCCCTCTGAGATATCAGACTCACAGGTACAGTTACTGCAGACAACAGGTACAGTTACTGTTGACGACAGGTACAGTTACTGCAGACGACAGGTACAGTTACTGTAGACGACAGGTACAGCTACTGTAGACGACAGGTACAGTTACTGCAGACGACAGGTACAGTTACTGTAGACGACAGGTACAGTTACTGTAGACGACAGGTACAGTTACTGCAGACGACAGGTACAGTTACTGCAGACGACAGGTACAGGTACTGTAGACGACAGGTACAGCTACTGTAGATGACAGGTACAGTTACTGCAGACGACAGGTACAGTTACTGTAGACGACAGGTACAGTTACTGTAGACGACAGGTACAGCTACTGTAGACGACAGGTACAGTTACTGTAGACGACAGGTACAGCTACTGCAGACGACAAGTACAGCTACTGTAGACGACAGGTACAGTTACTGTAGACGACAGGTACAGCTACTGTAGACGACAGGTACAGTTACTGTAGACGACAGGTACAGCTACTGCAGACGACAAGTACAGCTACTGTAGACGACAGGTACAGTTACTGCAGACGACAGGTACAGTTACTGTAGACGACAGGTACAGTTACTGTAGAATACAGGCACAGTTACTGTAGACGACAGGTACAGCTACCGTAGATGACAGGTAGAGTTACTGTAGACTAAAAGTACAGCTACTGTAGACGACAGGTACAGTTACTGTAGACGACAGGTACAGTTACAGTTACTGTAGAATACAGGTACAGTTACTGTAGACGACAGGTACAGTTACTGCAGATGACAGGTACAGTTACTGTAGAATACAGGTACAGTTACTGTAGACGCCAGGTACAGTTACTATAGAATACAGGTACAGTTACTGTAGACGACAGGTACAGTTACTGTAGACGACAGGTACAGCTACTGCAGACGACAAGTACAGTTACTGCAGACGACAAGTACAGTTACTGTAGACGACAGGTACAATTACTGTAGAATACAGGTACAGTTACTGTAGACGACAGGTACAGCTACCGTAGATGACAGGTAGAGTTACTGTAGACTACAAGTACAGCTACTGTAGACGACAGGTACAGTTACTGCAGACGACAGGTACAGTTACTGCAGACGACAGGTATGTACATAAACCCATCATGAGTTGAATTATTTTTAGCAATCACTGAGAGCACTGTCACGTCTTTAACTATTCTCATGTCTTGTTCTATTCTCACCCTCCCTCCTCTCATGTAGAGTTGGTGAGAACGAATGCATTGTCAGTACGAGGGGTCAGTTTCAAGTGCGTCACCACCAACTAGAATGGCCTCTTATTGACATAAGATAGCTGACATGACTGACACTTCTCCCTCCCACTCTGAGTTTCTTATTTATCATTCTGTCTCTCTCTCTCTGTCTCTCTCTTCCTCTCTCTCTCTCTTTCTGTCTCTCTCTCTCTCTCTCTCTCTCTCTCGCTCTCTCTCGCTCTCTCTCTCCGGGTTTTTATATGAGTTACTATTTATCCCATGGGAAGGAAGGACTGGTCTGATTCTCATGTCTCAACCCCTCATGTCCTGTTAATCTGGGGTTTGTACAGTTAGTGGGGATCTGGACATGTCAGTGTGTAGCAGACACACTGGGTTCAAATCATATTAGTTTTCTTTCAAATACTTTGAGTGTTTGATTGATCCTGCGTGCCTGGGGTTTGCACTTTTAGGACTATTCTGTTGGTTCCATCGTACCGCTCAAATAACGGTAAGGAACAAAATACTATGTGAACCCAGGTGTAGCATGTATAATAGTGAAACAGACTGGACAGGGACTTTGAGAACGTTCAATAGTAACATGCTGTAAAGCAATACATCCTTCTAATTGGCTACTTTGTGCACAGCAAACATGATGTCACATATGTAAGCACATCGTATGACCAGGTCAAACAAAAACATTTAAAGATAGAACAAATGTATCTTACCAAAGAACAACAAGTCTAAATATGTGTGTGTATGTGTGTGTGTGTGTGTGTGTGTGTGTGTGTGTGTGTGTGTGTGTGTGTGTGTGTGTCTGTGTCATCCTATCCCCTGTACCTGCAGCAGTATTAATGGTCTATTAGCTAGACAGACAGATGTTGTAGTTTCCAGCGAGAGAGAGACAGTTCATTTATTTGTCTTAGTGTCAGGTAAACAGTGACTGCCATGCAGGGGAGTAGAATAACAGTAGTTTGTGGCTCCCGGGAGAGAGAGCAGTGTTTATTCAGAGTTGGGTTGAACGATGTTGTGACTGTGCTGTACAGTTACCTGCAAACACAGTCAGCCAGGGTGTTGGAAGACAGATGTTACCGTTAACAGAGTAGCAGGGGGTCCCATACCCTCCCCTCTCTCCCCCAACCTACCCAGCGTTCTCCCTCTCTTCCCAGCAGATGTAATAAAGTTCAGTGGAGGCTGCTGAGGGGAGGACAGTTCAGAATAATGGCTGGAACGGAGCGAATGAAATGGCATCAAACACATGGAAACCATTTCACTCATTCCGCCCCAGCCATTACCATGAGCCCGTCCTCCCCAATTAAGGTGCCACCAACCTCCTGTGATAAAGTTGTATTGTATTGTTCTCTGTCCATCTACAGGAGACTCTTGTTTACAGGTATCAGATCGGTGCTCCTCAGGGCGTTTGGTGAGGTCCTGCTGTCTGTCAGCTGTGTGTTAGGAGAGAGCTCCTGGATAGCAGTGGTCTGATGCACAGTCTTGAGTTTTCTTAGTTCCATTTACATTTACGTCGTTTAGCAGACGCTCTTATCCGGAGTGACTTACAAATAGTTAGATGAAGACCATTATTACTTGTTTGTAATCACGCCCTTTAGACCTGTAGAATAAAGCTGATAGTAAATCAGGTTGACAATAAATCCTCATTCCCATAGGTTATGGTAGGAAGTCTTAATGTTCTAATTGTGTGTTTGCTTTGAGATACCTACACCCACCGACTAGAGTTCTCACTCCTTATCTGAAACTGTGTTTGATGTAGCTAGTATCTACACCCACTAAGTTCTCACTCCTTATCTGAAACTGTGTTTGATGTAGCTAGTATCTACACCCACTAAGTTCTCACTCCTTATCTGAAACTGTGTTTGCTGTAGCTAGTATCTACACCCACTAAGTTCTCATTCCTCAACTAAAACCACTATTCTTTTCTGTCCGACCCCAGGGCAGCGACAGCGAGTACGAGGTGGATCAGAACCGGGGCGGGCAGCAGAAGACCCACTCCTTCGTCAACCACTACATCAGTGACCCCACCTACTATAACTCCTGGCGCCGCCAGCAGAAGGGCGTCTCCCGCCCCCCGGCCTACGGATACGCTCAGCCAGAGCTGCTGCACACCCACCCCCTGGCCGAGCAGGACCCCATCCAGCCCACCACCATCCCGAGACACCCTCCACCCCTGCCCCCACTACCCCCCCTGCTGCCCCGGGACCTCTCCCCATCCCCCAAGTCCCAGGGCCTCCAGGGGCTCCATAGCCAAGTCATCCAGGGTCTGCCACCCCAGGGTCAGGGCACACTATTCAGGTCGAAGGGCAGCCGGACTCCCACTCCCTCGCTGCTGTCCTGTTCTCTGTCTGAACCCCCCAGCCAGCACGGGACCATCCTGTACAGCAGTAGGCCTCCAAGCAGCCTGGGCTGTTCCTCCACGCAGCAGCCTCCTACCGCGGGCTTCTCCTCTTTCGTTTGACCCACGTTTAACACACTGCTCCCAGTAGGAACAGACATCCCAGAGGTCTCGTTTAGCCCTCATTCACACTATAGGGCCGACCCTGAGCCGTACTGGGCTGGTTAGACCTCATTCACACTATAGGGTCGACCCTGAGCCGTACTGGGCTGGCTAGACCTCATTCACACTATAGGGTCGACCCTGAGCCGTACTGGGCTGGCTTGGATAGTTTATTTTCACATGATCCTTTCCAGCATGGTTCCAGCTACTATAGTGGATGTATAACCAGGCCAGCGCCGTACAGCTCGGTTTGGCTCATAGTGAAAAGGGGATTGTTTTGTTGTAGTTGGTTTTACTCTGCTTGTTTCTTAATGAAGATGATTCTTAAAGGTGTTCTCTCGAAATTATAGTAAACATTACAGGCATCTTGGATAGTATTTTCACTCTCCCACGTGTGTGTGTGTGTGTGTGTGTGTGAGAGAGAGAGGGGGGAGAGAGAGGGGAGATAGAGGGGAGAGAGAGGGGAGAGAGAGAGAGAGAGAGAGAGAGAGATAGAGGGGAGTGAGAGAGAGAGAGAGAGAGAGAGAGAGAGAGAGAGAGAGAGAGAGAGAGAGAGAGAGATAGTTTAATTTCTTAAAATAAGACAATTGTTCAGAATGTTTATGTTGCTTGGCACATTAATAATATTATTTTACAACATGACAGCCACGACACCCAAACAAGGAGATGACTATTTAAAGTGCAGCCTATATGACCAAGAGAACAGTACTGCATCACAAAGGATCAGTCATTGGACTATAGACTATGGCTTACAGAGAATGACATGAGGAATGACATTTGGTAGCATGACTCTCAATCAGCTACAACGGCTTCAACACCTTTGATGTTCTTCTCACTTAAACCCAAAACATTGTTGCTATTGCATATGTATGTATGTATGTGATATGTATCTGTCTTCATTTTGTTGAACAGATATGTATTTCTTAATAGTATTTATCAATCAGCTAAAATGCATAACATTTTCAGACCACCACCACCACCGTCATGGTAATGTTATCAATCACATTAAGAAAGCATTGCGTAATGTTATCAATCACACTGTTTCAGTGATGAAATCACTACTCATTATATTCCCCATAGCTTACTGTTTCAGTACTGTTTCATTACTCGGGACACCAGTATTTTTCGCTAGCCTTCCACTTCTTGACAGTCCTGTCATTTGCCTAAGACAAGGAGTGGAATGTAATATCTGAACAGAGACGGCAACCAGGCTACTGAATCATTCAAAGGTTGCATACTATAGGTCCTCCAAGGCGTATGATAAGTTACGTCATCCAATTCCGATGCCATTGTACGCCCACTATTCCATTCATAATGTAACCTAACGTAACGTAACATAGCATGCTAAATGGATTGTCACAGATTTACATACAGAATAATACGAATTGCCCTGAGACCACGTTGAATCATCACTCTGTTTCAGTTCATTATCATACACAGCGTACTATTTCAGTACTGAATCATTAGTCTGTTTCGTCACGCTGTTAACCATCAGCCCTGTTGGTACCTATGGCATCCTGTTGCTTGCACTTACACCAGTCACTGTACGGTACATGATCAACAAACGTAGGCCTAGTCATCTAATGTAGTTAGTACAACTCTATTCGGAGGACATCATGTTAACAAGTGTCTCAAGTCTACTAGCTGTTTCAGAATGAGCTGAGTGGTTGTTTGGAAACCAGAGCGTTATACACATGCCTCAGCTACAGTCGGTTAAGCTGCAGCCTACTTATCAATGACCTTCTACAGTAAACCCCTGAGTCACTCTCTACCAGTCATACCATGTGAATCTCCCCCTTCCCATGCAGGTGGTGCGTTAGGAAAACACATGACATATGACCTGTCCATGTGTCAGGCAGAAGGATTTTCTTCTGTGAGTTGACATACAGCGGATGTTTCCAGAGATCTATCAATACAACACAGACTACCACTTGGTGGACATTTCTTATTTTTATTAATGACTGCATCATTCGTGTTCATAGAATAGGTACAATGTGCCACCAAGGGTTGCTGAATATCTTCTCATCATTACCATGGTTACACACAGAGCAACAGTGTTGCATGGTTTAGCAGTAGATAACACCTGTTGATTTATATATGCCTATATCACTAAGGATCCTTATGAGAGGTTACGTGTTGCATATGTCACTAAGGATCCTTATGAGAGGTTGTGTGTTGCATATGTCACTAAGGATCCTTATGAGAGGTTGTGTGTTGCATATGTCACTAAGGATCCTTATGAGAGGTTGTGTGTTGCATATGTCACTAAGGTTGTGTCATAAGTACATTTCCTATCCATTTAGCCTATAATGAAGGACTCCAAGGTGACTGTCATTTGGAGATTCAATATGTCTGATATGTCTGCTTATAGCTACAGTACATTCCTCTGCAACTGCATAATGTTGAATGTGTTTTTTTTAACACTTTACAATATGATTTGGGCTTAATTCCACGTATACATGCAGATAAATACCCACATTTGTTGTATTATAATTTTCATTTGACCAAAGTATTATGGGACATTTCTAACTGGATGGAAACCATTGGAAGAAGGCACCAGATCACATTCAAGGTCCATAAGGACACTAATATCCCCTGTGTTGTTGTGTGTTGAAACTCACTGTACACATCATAACCACATGATCATGGTACTATTGCAACAATAAATTATTTTATTTTCTACAAATGTTTTCTTGAATGCCTCAAATTATAAACCATGAAAGTGAAATAGATACCTACACCCTGTTTAATGCTCCTGCAGTTTATTACGTTTCTACCTGAAGCCTCAGGCTCATAGGTCTGTAGCAAATATCAAAGCACTCACTAAAGTTAAATAATCAATAATATGTTGAAGTCTGAATAACACAAACTTCTCCATGTTTATGTACTATAGGTAGGCAATGCTACTGAAAGAAACACATCCTCCTTCACATAGAACACATCTCTGTCAGAGCCAAAGCCATTAGGATGACTGACTAGATCCTAATAGGCAGATAGCTGACATGATTCTTCCTAGCCACAGTAGAGAAAGCAGAGACAGAACAGAGACAGAGATAGAACAGAGACAGAACAGGGACAGAACAGAACAGAGACAGAACAGAACAGAGACAGAACAGAGATAGAACAGAGACAGAACAGAGACAGAACAGAACAGAGACAGAACAGAGATAGAACAGAACAGAACAGAGACAGAACTGAGATAGAACAGAACAGAACAGAGACAGATACAGAACAGAACAGAGACAGAACAGAGACAGAACAGAGACAGAACAGAACAGAGACAGAACAGAACAGAGACAGAACTGAGACAGAAGAGAACAGAGACAGAACAGAACAGAGACAGAACAGAGACAGAACAGTACAGAGACAGAACTGAGACAGAACAGAACAGAGACAGAACTGAGATAGAACCGAACAGAGACAGAACTGAGACAGAACAGAACAGAACAGAACAGAGACAGAACAGAGACAGTACTGGGGTGTATGGGGATGGGAAGTATGGCTAGAAGTCATCCTCATCCAGACCAAGTACGCTCAGAAACACAGGGGGAAGATAACAGGGGAGAAGGGGGTGACAGGGGAGAAGGGGGGATGATGGGGAGAAGGGGTGATGACAGGGGAGAGTGGGATAGTATGCCTGGAGATAATCTCTTTATTCCTAACCCGAAAACATCCATCTGTAGTAGAGGGGAAGGAGAGAGACGAGAGACAATGAGAGAAAATGAAAAGAGAGAGGGGTTGAGAGAGAGAGAGAGAGAGAGAGAGAGAGAGAGAGAGAGAGAGAGACAGAGAGAGAGAGAGAGAGAGAGAGAGAGAGAGAGAGAGAGAGAGAGAGAGAGAGAGAGAGAGAGAGAGAGAGAGAGAGAGAGAGAGAGAGAGAGAGAACGACGGAAAGAGAGGCCCGGTCTACAATCCACAGTAAGCTCCAGGGAGCTTCTGTTTTGCAGAAGCCCTCCTCTGACGGCAGTAATTGGACAGAAGACAGAACCTTGGCAAATGGTTAATGCAACCACATCCCCAAACAGAGCAGAGCAGTTGTCTAGAGATTCTCATTAAGATCCAACTCACAGGGCCAGGAGCCGGATGGAGAGAGGGAGAGAGAGAGAATACACTGGGAACTCAGCCACGAGGAAAAGGAAAAGCCTATAAAATATGAGTGATGGACATTGGCTGTTTAAATACAGTCCTTCATGCTGTTAATGTCATCACAGGAAGAACATAAAGGAGGAGAAAGAGAGTGGGGGACAATGGGGGAGTTCACAGTAAAGTGCTTGTCAACATGACATTAATCACACATCGTTTAGGGGAATTGAATTAAATTGCTCCGAAAAAATGTTTTTTCCCCAAGTTATACTATGGATAGAGATTATGAATGAGTTCACTGACTGTTATTGCCTAGTGACTTGAACATTGTTTTTTTTCTTGTGTAATCATCCATCACTCAACAGCAGAGTAATAGAGGGGGCTGATTTTGAATAACTATATAGTCTAATGGCCATATGATCACAGACATTGTTAGGCCAGGTGTAGGATGGTTATTCCAACCTGGATTGTTAGGCCAGGTGTAGGATGGTTTTTCCAACCTGGATTGTTAGGCCAGGTGTAGGATGGTTATTCTAACCTGGATTGTTAGGCCAGGTGTAGGATGGTTATTCCAACCTGGATTGTTAGGCCAAAACACAACGCGCAGAACGAATGGCGAACAAACGGCAGAAGAACTGCAGATCAACCTTGGGTGCCGTGTGTGCTCACTAAAACTTTGAGGACAATATGGTTCTGATTAACGTTGAATATTCTCCATAACATCTACCAATTCTGCAAGAGAATTGCAAGCCCCTCCCGGGCATCCCAGGTATTCCCGTTCAAACCAGAAATGCTATTTAAAAGCATATAACAGCAAAAAGAGTCTGATGTAATTATCCCAAATGTAGTTGATGTAGCCTAGTTTTAATGTAGGTCTATGAAGCACTGTTGGCTGACCGGTAAAATATGATGAGGTCATTATTACAGCCTAGTGAAAATGACATTTGTTTTCGCCTACCTTTGACTGAAAGATGTTAGCCAGCTTGTTAGGCCCTTTTCTCTCCCCTTGTACCTGGCTATCAGGGGAATTTGGAAAGGTTCTGGCTGTTTTTACTTTATGATAACCTGCTTATTGTGGCATATCCGATGCTGCGCTTAATAAACAGATAAGCAATAGCAGCAAAAGCATAGATTCTCTTCCAGAGGCATCGCTCCTAGTGGCCGGGGACTTTAATGCAGGGAAACTTAAATCCGTTCTACCTAATTTCTACCAGCATGTTAAATGTGCAACCAGAGGAAAAAAAACTCTAGACCACCTTTACTCCACACACAGAGACGCATACAAAGCTCTCCCTCGCCCTCCATTTGGCAAATCTGACCATAACTCTATCCTCCTGATTCCTGCTTATAAGCAAAAACTAAAGCAGGAAACACCAGTGACTCGGTTAATAAAAAAGTGGTCAGATGACGCAGATGCTAAGCTACAGGACTGTTTTGCTAGCACAGACCGGGCTGGCGACACGCACCACAGGGCTGGTGCGAGGAGTAGGCACGGGCCGTGCCGGACTGGGAACACGCACCACTGGCTTGGTGCGAGGAGCAGGCACGGGCCGTGCCGGACTGGGAACACGCACCACTGGCTTGGTGCGAGGAGCAGGCACGGGCCGTGCCGGACTGGGAACACGCACCACTGGCTTGGTGCAAGAAGCAGATAGCATTGAGGAGTACACCACATCAGTCACTGGCTTCATCAATAAGTGCATCGATGATATCGTCCCCACAGTGACCATACGTACATACCCCAACCAGAAGCCATGGATTAGAGGAAACATCCGCACTGAGCTAAAGGGTAGAGCTGCCGCTTTCAAGGAGCGGGACTCTAACCCGGACGCTTATAAGAAATCCTGCTATGCCCTCCAACGAACCATCAAACAGGCAAAGAGTCATTACAGGACTAAGATTTAATCGTACTACGCCGGCTCTGACGCTCGTCGGATGTGGCAGGGCTTGAAAACTATTACAGACTACAAAGGGAAGCACAGCCGCGAGCTTCCCAGTGACACAAGCCTACCAGACGAGCTAAACCACTTCTATGCTCGCTTCGAGGCAAGCAACACTGAAGCATGCATGAGAGCACCAGCTGTTCCGGATGACTATGTGATCACGCTCTCCGTAGCCGATGTGAGTAAGACTATTAAGCAGGTCAACATTCACAAGGCCGCAGGGCCAGACTAATTACCAGGACGTGTACTCCGAACATGTGCTGACCAACTGGCAAGTGTCTTCAGTGACATTTTCAACATGTCCCTGACTGAGTCTGTAATACCAACATGTTTCAAGCAGACCACCATAGTCCCCGTGCCCAAGGTTACTAAGATAACCTGCCTAAATGACTACCGACCCGTAGCACTGACGTCTGTAGCCATGAAGTGCTTTGAATGGCTGGTCATGGCTCACATCAACACCATTATCCCAGAAACCCTAGACCCACTCCAATTTGCATACCGCTCCAACAGATCCACAGATGATGCAATCTCTATTGCACTCTACACTGCCCTTTCCCACCTGGACAAGAGGAATACCTACCTGAGAATGCTATTCATTGACTACAGCTCAGCATTCAACACCATAGTGCCCTCAAAGCTCATCACTAAGCTAAGGATCCTGGGACTAAACACCTCCCTCTGCAACTGGATCCTGGACTTCCTGACGGGCCGCCCCCCAGGTGGTAAGGGTAGGTAACAACACATCTGCCACACTGATCCTCAACACGGGGCCCCTCAGGGGTGCGTGCTCAGTCCCCTCCTGTACTCCCTTTTCACCCATGACTGCATGGCCAGGCACGACTCCAACACCATCATTAAGTTTGCCGACGACACAACAGTGGTAGGCCTGATCACCGACAACGATGAGACAGCCTATAGGGAGGAGGTCAGAGACCTGGCCGTGTGGTGCCAGGATAACAACCTCTCCCTCAACGTGACCAAGACAAAGGAGATGATTGTGGACTACAGGAAAAAAAAGAGGACTGAGCACGCCCCCATTCTCATCGACGGGGCTGTAGTGGAACAGGTTGAGAGCTTCAAGTTCCTTGGTGTCCACATCACCAACGAACTATCATGGTCCAAACACACCAAGACAGTCGTGAAGAGGGCACGACAAAGCCTATTCCCCCTCAGGAGACTGAAAAGATTCAGCATGGGTCCTCAAATCCTCAAAAAACAGAGGGTAGTGCGTACGGCCCAGTACATCACTGGGGACAAGCTTCCTGCCATCCAGGACCTCTATACCAGGCGGTGTCAGAGGAAGGCCCTCAAAATTGTCAAAGACTCCAGCCACCCTAGTCATAGACTGTTCTCTCTGCTACCGCACGGCAAGCAGTACCGGAGTGCCAAGTCTAGGTCCAAAAGACTTCTCAACAGCTTCTACCCCCAAGCCATAAGACTCCTGAACAGCTAATCATGGCTACCCGGACTATTTGCACTGCCCCCCCCACCCCATCTTTTTACGCTGCTGCTACTCTGTTAATTATTTATGCATAGTCACTTTAAATCTACCCACATGTACATATTACTTCAACTACCTCAACTAGCCGGTGCCCCCGCACATTGACTCTGCACCAGTACCCCCCTGTATATATAGCCTCCCTACTGTTATTTTATTTTACTTCTGCTCTTTTTTCTCAACACTTTTTTGTTGTTGTTTTATTTTACTTTTTTATTAAAAATAAATGCACTGTTGGTTAAGGGCTGTAAGGAAGCATTTCACTGTAATGTCTGCACCTGTTGTATTCGGCGCATGTGGCCAATACAATTTGATTTGATTTGATTCAGCACCATGGATAGCGCCGTGATTGATCACTCCCCCCGTTCTCTCTTGCATGAGACTCTGTAGGAGGATTTGAAAAAGTCGCTTTTTGGTAATAAAGTTCTGATGTCCCCCACTTTGAAACTCAAACAAAGTCAAGTCATAGGCCTTCAGATGAGAGAGAGATCCCAAATAGTTGGTTTCTTGGTTTTAAAAAAACGATTTTGGCTAAAGGCGTCCACATGCTTCCCAGTCGAAACAGTTCGGAAGAGTTTGTGTATACTGTATATTATGATGACATTTTTTGACGTTTTTGTTTGTCTTCGACTTTTTTCGGCTGTTCGGGCACAAAACATTTTTTCTGGAGGCAAGCTGAAATTCAGAGCCGAAGTCTACGCCCCTTCGTCGGTGATTGGTCAACAGTAGGGATTCTTTAATAAAGTCTTTGTTGTCATTCAAAGAGAAACGACTTGTTTTCATGCACATTTTTTCATTGAGAAATACTGCACCAAACATCTTAGTTAGATGTAAAATTGCGCGACTAAGATCGTCAAAATTAATGACATATTTCTTGAGTTATCTTAGATTAATTCTTACTATTTGGAGGAAGTGTACACTGGCTACGGCGTCTCAAAACGGAAAAACAGCACTATTGCCGCTTTTTTCTCATTTTTCAAGCGAAGGTCTTTTAAGAGAGCACACTCGTTCGGTTCGGCTAGCCGCGTTAGGCTAGGCGCCAGCCGAACTGAAGCATGCTGACGCCTTAAGCCGTCCGGCTCACACACACCAGGAACCTTCCTCTTAAGCTGTTCATCCTCTACTTAAAGGCTGTTATCACCCCCTTGAGATGAGCCCTTTCCATAGGCTATAACATGTTACCTCTCCCGCCCCGAGTCGAACCAAACGCAATGCTCGGTCCCTCTGGGTGACAGAGATACACCCTATCATAATGAATCTGCTACTCACTATGTTGATAGACTGCATTTTCCCGAGCATACTTTCAACCCACCTCAACAACTCATAGGGGTAAGACAAATATACCTGTCCCTTTGTTCTATAAATCCTGCACCTATTGGAAATCATCTTGCCTCATGTGACTATAGGCCTACCTATCCCCTCCCTTGGCCGTAAAACATGTGAGATTTGGTACCCTTTGGTACACACACAGGCAAACACACACACTTGCATTTGAATGTGACAATCATTCATTGGCCATCTCCGTTTTGAAAACACTAGGGCGGCCCACCCAGAGCGTTTTGTCGGTCTCAGTAAAGTGAGAATAGCCTAAATTCTAGAATACCCCCTCTATCGCTTTAAGACGACATGTGGGAGGGGCGTGGTCAGAGACACGAAGGGAGTGAGAACGCGATTAACGTTGCACCGGTGTACAGCAACCCCTGACAGAACCACAGAGGATGCAAAGACATCACAGCTGCTATTTTACTCTGTAAATGGACTTCACTATCTTATTTTATTTATTTTTTCAAAAGAAAAACAATAGACTTTGGAAGAGTCGATAGGATCTATATCCTCTACATTTTGCCTGGTCCCTTTGTGGAGCGGATCCTAGCCTACCACAAGACAAGCCAACGTTGTTGTGTGATGAACGCGCCCTTGTCTTGAACCTGGGGACCCGCTGAAACTGTCACGCCGATCAACGCTTTGTGAATGGGACGCATTTCACGGTGAGTTCTGCGTGGCCTATGCATGAGTTTTAAATTAGTTTCATTTTTTAAACTTCATTGTGGATCTTTTATTCCTTCTTGATCATAGTGCATGCAGCTTACAAACAGACAGACAGAAGCGCAGATAGGGGGGACCACGGGGGGGTGAATATTGGGAGGGGAGCCGCTTTTGTTATCATCAACCAGGCTACTTATTGTTCCCTCGTCAGTGATCCTCTGCGGTATTGAAACTAGGCTGAACTAGGGTCATTTCATGACTCTCTTTTTAACAGCTTAATTGGCCTACTTACCCCCTTTTCTATCGAGTGTAGCCTATTCCTCACATTACAAAGAACAGACCGTTGCAACACGCAAAGGTTTTGGGCGCTGCCGGGTGGCTGTTTATTGAATGCAACAATGTTGCAGAAATGACCGTAGCCAGTAGAAATAGTATCGTGTTACTTTGTTGCCTTTTCTGTAGCTGGGTTCTTGATAATTTGCTGTGTGTCTTGAAATCAATAGAATAAGACAGTGTTTTAGGTTTTCTGTTTGAATGCTCCTTTCAGTGGACTTATAGCGACTTTATATTGGACTGAAATTAATTTAGAAGTTGTGTAGCTAAAGGAAATATGGTGCGACTCAATGTTTTTCTGAAGGCAAAATGAACAGCATCGGTTGTATTGAAGGCAGTGGGGGCTGTAGCTCCTGTAGAGGTGAAGGCAAAATGAACAGCATCGGTTGTATTGAAGGCAGTGGGGGCTGTAGCTCCTGTAGAGGTTGTCTAGACTACAGGAGCATGATACGCCATGGTTGTGGGTTCGATAAAATAATGTATGCACTAACTGTAAGTCGCTCTGGGTAAGAGTGTCTGCTAAATGACTAAAATGTAAATGTAAATGACCAAAGTCTACGATGACTGTGACTCAGGCGATATCATTTCTGTTGGACTCCATCATACCCTGTTCACAAACAACGTCATCTCCGATAGCCTACCTACTAATTGGTTGCACCAGAGCACTTTTTTTTTTTTTTTTTTTAAAGAACATGCGTTTGAGAATGGGAGAAAAATGCGTTTTTGCTAACTCACATTGATCATTAACCAACAGACATTAGATAAAGTGGAACTGCTTGTGACAGAATGGACAAACTGACCCTGTTAAGTCCAGAACTGTGCACACACACACTTTGTAGCAGACAGTTCACCTACTGTTTAGCCTCTCGTCGTGTGTGTGTGTGTGTGTGCGCGTGCGTATGTACGTACGCGCTGGTACACTGGTCCATGTGCGTGCCATTCTCCCAAACCATTACCCTCCCAGCCAGAGAAGACTGTTGACTTGGCAATCACATATGTGTCAGTGTCATGGCATCAGATCAGCTCATTGGCTGGAAGTCCTCTACTGTTTGTGTCCCAAAATGCACTACTTTTGACCAGGGCCCATAGGGACGTATATAGAGAATAGGGTGCCATTTGGGATGAAGGCCTCTGCTCTGGTCCTCCTGTCATAATGGACCATGGGGTTGTGGTTATTAGGGCAAAACATTTTTAAAAAATGTGCAACGGAAAATGAAACCAATTGTTTCTCATTGGACAAATTTAGGTAGTAGCCTACCCCCAGTTTCACTCAGGTTTCTTCCGTTTGGTTAAATCAAGAATATTGGCGGATAAATCAAATGTTTCAATTGTCATATTAAATGAATGGATCTTTTCATTTGTATTAGTCTGTGTTCCTGTGTGATAGCTGTAAACCGGTGAGTTCTGCCTTTCACCATGTACTGTGTTGGGGGGGGGGGGTAAGGCCATGTCTTTCACCATGTACTGTGTTGGGGGGGGGGGGGGTAAGGCCATGTCTTTCACCATGTACTGTGTTGTGGGGGGGGGGGGTAAGGCCATGTCTTTCACCATGTACTGTGTTGTGGGGGGGGGGTAAGGCCATGTCTTTCACCATGTACTGTGTTGTGTTGGGGGGGGGGGGGTAAGGCCATGTCTTTCACCATGTACTGTGTTGGGGGGGGGGGGGGGTAATGCCATGTCTTTCACCATGTACTGTGTTGTGTTGGGGGGGGGGGGTAAGGCCATGTCTTTCACCATGTACTGTGTTGGGGGGGGGGGGGGTAAGGCCATGTCTTTCACCATGTACTGTGTTGGGGGGGGGGGGGGGGTAAGGCCATGTCTTTCACCATGTACTGTGTTGTGTTGGGGGGGGGGGGTAAGGCCATGTCTTTCACCATGTACTGTGTTGGGGGGGGGGGGTAAGGCCATGTCTTTCACCATGTACTGTGTTGTGGGGGGGGGGGGTAAGGCCATGTCTTTCACCATGTAC
This sequence comes from Coregonus lavaretus, assembly GCF_964263955.1. Lineage (NCBI taxonomy): Eukaryota > Metazoa > Chordata > Actinopteri > Salmoniformes > Salmonidae > Coregonus > Coregonus lavaretus. The sequence goes on from NW_028166110.1 coordinate 44,456, forward strand.
TGTGTTGTGTTGGGGGGGGGGGGGTAAGGCCATGTCTTTCACCATGTACTGTGTTGGGGGGGGGGGGGGGGGGTAAGGCCATGTCTTTCACCATGTACTGTGTTGTGTTGGGGGGGGGGGTAAGGCCATGTCTTTCACCATGTACTGTGTTGGGGGGGGGGGGGTAAGGCCATGTCTTTCACCATGTACTGTGTTGTGGGGGGGGGGGGTAAGGCCATGTCTTTCACCATGTACTGTGTTGGGGGGGGGGGGGTAAGGCCATGTCTTTCACCATGTACTGTGTTGTGTTGGGGGGGGGGGGGTAAGGCCATGTCTTTCACCATGTACTGTGTTGGGGGGGGTGTAAGGCCATGTCTTATACCATGTACTGTGTTGGGGGGGGGGGGTAAGGCCATGTCTTTCACCATGTACTGTGTTGGGGGGGGGGTAAGGCCATGTCTTTCACCATGTACTGTGTTGGGGGGGGGGGGGGGGTAAGGCCATGTCTTTCACCATGTACTGTGTTGTGGGGGGGGGGGGTAAGGCCATGTCTTTCACCATGTACTGTGTTGTGGGGGGGGGGGTAAGGCCATGCCTTTCACCATGTACTGTGTTGGGGGGGGGGGGGGGTAAGGCCATGTCTTTCACCATGTACTGTGTTGTGGGGGGCGGGGGGGGTAAGGCCATGTCTTTCACCATGTACTGTGTTGGGGGGGGGTAAGGCCATGTCTTTCACCATGTACTGTGTTGGGGGGGGGGGGGTAAGGCCATGTCTTTCACCATGTACTGTGTTGTGGGGGGGGGGGGGTGTAAGGCCATGTCTTTCACCATGTACTGTGTTGGGGGGGGGGGGGTAAGGCCATGCATCCTGCTTTAAACTGAACTCTGTCTTAGAGTGTGTGTGTGTGCATGCACATGTGTGTATGGGGGGTTGACATTCCAGGAAATTCCAACATAAACTGTTATTTTCTCCTTGGAATGTCTCTGCGGACAGCAATAGTTAGCTGAATGATACTGAGTATGTGGTGAAGGGTTGTACCCTGTAGTTTGGTTGACTGATGTTGCGTTGCAAGTTCAACACTATTAGAAGTAGGTCTTTCAGCGACCGTGGATGCTGTTTACTGGGGCAACTGTGAAAAACTGTTCTGACAGGCTTTATCCCAACTGGTACCCTATCCCCCATAATGCACTGCTTTAGACCCTGGCAGGGAATATGGTGCTGTTTGGGACATAATCTGACCAAATAGTCCTGTCTTGCTCATGGCACACAGTTCCAAAGGTCTCTAACCAACTAACTAGGTCCATGAATTGTGCACAGGAGCCAACCTTTGAGCTCTGATTCATTGGTTCACTGTTGCACAGCAAACTTTATATAACCCCTGTGATGTTGCCCCAACATCTACATTCCAAGGGGGTTTGGTGAGTCTCAAATGTCACTGTGTGAATACTGTGTTTGTTCCTGGGGCCCTTTTGTTTCAGGCCTGATCCAACATAATACTGTTGTGTGTGTGTGTGAGAGAGCGAGAGCGTACTAGTGTGATAGTAGAGTTTGTGTTCACAGGCCAGAGGAAATGTTTATTCACCAACCCCCTGCTATACAGGGTCATAGGGACGTCCAACTCTGACGTCACCCCATTGAAGTTGAATTTTAAAATGGTTACGTTAACAGATAAGGTAAGGTTTATGGTTGGGGTAAGGGTACGTGTTAAAGGGATACTTCAGGATTTTGGCAATGAAGAGTTAGATGAAGTCATGGATACCATTTTTATGTCTCCGAATCCAGTATGAGTTAAAGCTGCAATGTGCAACGTTTTCGACGACCTGACCAAATTCTCATAGAAATGTGCATTATAAATCTGTCATTCTCATTGAAAGCAAGTCTAAGAGGCGGTAAATCTGTTCTATGTACGCTATTTCTATTCTTCCTGTTCTTAAGTTTTTTGCGTTTTGTACACCAGCTTCAAACAGCTGAAAATACAATGCTTTTGGCTAGGGATAATATATTTTACAGTGGTTTAGATGCTACAATGATTCTCTACACCAGCGTTTCCCAAACTCGGTCCTGGGGACCCCAAGGGGTGCATGTTTTGGTTTTTGCCCTAGCACTACACAGCTGATTCAAATAATCAAAGTTTGATGATGAGTTGGTTATTTGAATCAGCTGTATAGTGTTAGGGCAAAACCCAAACCGTGCACCCCTTGGGGTCCCCAGGACCCAGTTTGGGAAACGCTGCTCTACACTATACGCTTGTTTTGTCACGAACTGAAATTAGACTAACTATTAGAATTTTTGCAACCAGGAAATGGCAGAGCGATTTCTGCATATTGCACCTTTTTTAAGAGGTCATTTTGCGAGCCAATGCTAACTAGCGTTAGCGCAATGACTGGAAGTCTATGGTACCTACTAGCATGCAAGCAGTTACCATAGACCAGTCATTGCTCTAACGCAAGTTAGCAACTTCTTTCAAACTGCATGCAGAGACATACAAATGGTATCCATAAGTTAATCTGAAGTAAAAACCTGTCCCCATGTTCCTCAGTGGAAAGAAGTGTACGTGTTTTTTTCATTTTTTTTTTTTTTCATTTAGCAGACGCTCTTATCCAGAGCGACTTACAGTTAGTGAGTGCATACATTTTCATACTGGCCCCCCATGGGAAACGAACCCACAACCCTGGCGTTGCAAGCGCCATGCTCTACCAACTGAGCTACAGGGGACCTGAGCTACATGATGGGATCTGACAAAGTTCTGAAGTGGTATAATTATACAGTCCTCTACTCTCTCAGAATTAGACAGTCCTCAACTCTCTCAGAATTATACAGTCCTCTACTCTCTCAGAATTATACAGTCCTCTACTCTCTCTCGTAACAATACAGTCCTCTGCTCTCTCAGAACAGATGAGTGTCAACATTCTGATGCATCTAAAGGTACCATTGAAAGGTCAGGAAGCATACAGACAGGCATGCACACACACAGTAGAGTTTAGAAGTACAGGACCACGTCATTAAAACCTTGTTGCTGCTGGTTGGTTTAGATTAGTGTGTTTATTTGGTTACAGTATGGATTGGTGTGTGTCAGAGTTCATTTCTGTTGAGATCGGAAGCTCCTACTCCCCCTGCCCTTCCTGTGGGCTCGGACCTTTATGCACTCATCACACACACGCACACTCCCCTGTACCGCCACAGTGTGTGTCAGCAGTAATTGCCATGTTGAGCTAACTGATGTCAGCGAACTTATCTCTCTCTAGTTAATTAGGACCATTCCTTTAGCGCTGTGCAGTGCAATGCAGAACACAGTTCCACAGCCATGGATGTGTTCCTCAGATGTTCACCAATTAGTCCAACCAATGAGGTCAAGTCCTTCGTCCAGCTGGTGAACTGGAAGGCCTTGTGGTTTAGGAACTGAGGAACACAGTCGTTTTAAGGAGGAAAACTTAACTTAACCACCACAATATCTTACCTCCAAGTGTATGATATAGATTGCTGAGAATTAGAATTCATTTTAATATTCCTAATCTCCTTCACCCTTTACTGTGCCCACTCTCTTTAGGGTGTGTTCTCAAAGCCATGGAGGGAGGTACCCCCTCTGAAGGCCTCTGCCTGTTTACTTCTAGATGCCACGCTCAGTACCATTTCCTCACTCTGTGCAAGGGTTGCAAAGGGAGGGTATATTACTGGAAAATGTCGAAGTTTACCAGTAAACTGCCAGAATTGTGGTAACGTTCAAGGATTTTATGTAATTTTTCACAAGACATCTAGTGGCCCTTTTGGATACTTCAGATTAACACAGGTGTCTGTAATCATCTCTGGCCCTCTGTGTGGACATATATAAATAAAATAAAATTTATATACAATATATAAAATAATGAAAGATATAAGATTTTTTAAAATAATAATAGAATGACAAAGCTGTAAAACATGATCCTAAAAATAAACCATCAACTTAGTGAATATCAGTGGTATTTAATATGAGGGTTTCAGCATGAAATATCATTTTTTTTTGTATTTTTTAAACACGCTTATTTATCCTACTATATCAATATGTCTTGGTTGTAAATGTGTTGGCGTCAATCTGGTGGCAGTTGGGAAATAGTAAATCGTTATGCCTGTGTGTCAGATACATACGTGGCTCTTCCATCTCCTCCCCCTGACCCCATCCCTCTCTCCTCCTCCCCTGACCCCATCCCTCTCTCCTCCTCCCCTGACCCCATCCCTCTCTCCTCCTCCCCTGACCCCATCCCTCTCTCCTCCTCCCCTGACCCCATCCCTCTCTCCTCCTCCCCTGACCCCATCCCTCTCTCCTCCTCCCCTGACCCCATCCCTCTCTCCTCCTCCCCTGACCCCATCCCTCTCTCCTCCTCCCCTGACCCCATCCCTCTCTCCTCCTCCCCTGACCCCATCCCTCTCTTCTCTCCTCCTCCCCTGACCCCATCCCTCTCTTCTCTCCTCCTCCCCTGACCCCATCCTTCTTCTCTCCTCCTCCCCTGACCCCATCCCTCTTCTCTCCTCCTCCCCTGACCCCATCCTTCTCTCCTCCTCCCCTGACCCCATCCCTCTCTCCTCCTCCCCTGACCCCATCCTTCTCTCCTCCTCCCCTGACCCCATCCCTCTTCTCTCCTCCTCCCCTGACCCCATCCCTCTCTCCTCCTCCCCTGACCCCATCCCTCTCCTCCTCCCCTGACCCCATCCCTCTCTCCTCCTCCCCTGACCCCATCCCTCTCTCCTCCTCCCCTGACCCCATCCCTCTCTCCTCCTCCCCTGACCCCATCCCTCTCTCCTCCTCCCCCTGACCCCATCCCTCTCTCCTCCTCCCCTGACCCCATCCCTCTCTCCTCCTCCCCTGACCCCATCCCTCTCTCCTCCTCCCCCTGACCCCATCCCTCTCTCCTCCTCCCCTGACCCCATCCCTCTTCTCTCCTCCTCCCCTGACCCCATCCCTCTTCTCCTCCTCCACTGACCCCATCCCTCTCTTCTCCTCCTCCCCTGACCCCATCCCTCTTCTCTCCTCCTCCCCTGACCCCATCCCTCTTCTCTCCTCCTCCCCTGACCCCATCCCTCTTCTCTCCTCCTCCCCTGACCCCATCCCTCTTCTCTCCTCCTCCCCTGACCCCATCCCTCTTCTCTCCTCCTCCCCTGACCCCATCCCTCTTCTCTCCTCCTCCCCTGACCCCATCCCTCTTCTCTCCTCCTCCCCTGACCCCATCCCTCTTCTCCTCCTCCACTGACCCCATCTCTCTTCACCTCCTCCACTCCATCCCTCTTCTCCTCCTCCACTGACCCCATCCCTCTTCACCTCCTCCACTCCATCCCTCTTCACCTCCTCCACTCCATCCCTCTTCACCTCCTCCACTCCATCTCTCTTCACCTCCTCCACTCCATCCCTCTTCACCTCCTCCACTCCATCCCTCGTCACCTCCTCCACTCTCACACACACACATGTCAGGTGAGCGCTGATGGTGGGAGGTGATTGGTGTAGCAGCACTGTATGGTTTAACACTACGGCTTTCATTCACACCACAGGGTTGGTTCACACACTGCAGGGTTGGCTCACACACTTCAGGGTTCACAACACTCACCTCTGTGTGGGTCGAGGTGTGAGGAGAGACAGCGGAGTAACTAGCTCACACTGTGGTCCATATTTAGCCTGACTCTATATGCTCAGGACATCTGTCTAGCCATCAAAGGCCTGTTTTGTACATCATTACATAATTTATCCCAGACAGACTACAAAAAATTGTCAGACTCCAGCCACCCTAGTCATAGACTGTTCTCTCTGCTACCGCACGGCAAGCGGTACCGGAGCACCAAGTCTAGGTCCAAGAGGCTTCTTAACAGCTTCTACCCCCAAGCCATAAGACTCCTGAACAGCTAATCATGGCTACCTGGACTATTTGCATTGCCCCCCCACCCCCACCCCACCCCCTCTTTTACGCTGCTGCTACTCTCTGTTTATTATCTATGCATAGTCACTTTAATAACTCTACCTACATGTACATATTACCTCAATTACCTCTAACCGGTGCCCCCTCACATTGACTCGGTACCGGTACCCCCTGTATATAGCCATGCTATTTTTATTTTTACTGCTGCTCTTTAATTATTTGTTACTTTTATTTCGTATTATTTTATATACACTGCTCAAAAAAATATAGGGAACACTTAAACCACACATCCTAGATCTGAATGAATTAAATAATCTTAATAAATACTTTTTTCTTTACATAGTTGAATGTGCTGACAACAAAATCACACAAAAATGATCAATGGAAATCAAATTTATCAACCCATGGAGGTCTGGATTTGGAGTCACCCTCAAAATTAAAGTGGAAAACCACACTACAGGCTGATCCAACTTTGATGTAATGTCCTTAAAACAAGTCAAAATGAGGCTCAGTAGTGTGTGTGGCCTCCACGTGCCTGTATGACCTCCCTACAATGCCTGGGCATGCTCCTGATGAGGTGGCGGATGGTCTCCTGAGGGATCTCCTCCCAGACCTGGACTAAAGCATCCGCCAACTCCTGGACAGTCTGTGGTGCAACGTGGCGTTGGTGGATGGAGCGAGACATGATGTCCCAGATGTGCTCAATTGGATTCAGGTCTGGGGAACGGGCGGGCCAGTCCATAGCATCAATGCCTTCCTCTTGCAGGAACTGCTGACACACTCCAGCCACATGAGGTCTAGCATTGTCTTGCATTAGGAGGAACCCAGGGCCAACCACACCAGCATATGGTCTCACAAGGGGTCTGAGGATCTCATCTCGGTACCTAATGGCAGTCAGGCTACCTCTGGCGAGCACATGGAGGGCTGTGCGGCCCCCCAAAGTAATGCCACCCCACACCACGACTGACCCACCGCCAAACCGGTCATGCTGGAGGATGTTGCAGGCAGCAGAACGTTCTCCACGGCGTCTCCAGACTCTGTCACGTCTGTCACGTGCTCAGTGTGAACCTGCTTTCATCTGTGAAGAGCACAAGGCACCAGTGGCGAATTTGCCAATCTTGGTGTTCTCTGGCAAATGCCAAACGTCCTGCACAGTGTTGGGCTGTAAGCACAACCCCCACCTGTGGACGTCGGGCCCTCATACCACCCTCTGTTTCTGACCGTTTGAGCAGACACATGCACATTTGTGGCCTGCTGGAGGTCATTTTGCAGGGCTCTGGCAGTGCTCCTCCTGCTCCTCCTTGCACAAAGGCGGAGGTAGCGGTCCTGCTGCTGGGTTGTTGCCCTCCTACGGCCTCCTCCACGTCTCCTGATGTACTGGCCTGTCTCCTGGTAGCGCCTCCATGCTCTGGACACTACGCTGACAGACACAGCAAACCTTCTTGCCACAGCTCGCATTGATGTGCCATCCTGGATGAGCTGCACTACCTGAGCCACTTGTGTGGGTTGTAGACTCCGTCTCATGCTACCACTAGAGTGAAAGCACCGCCAGCATTCAAAAGTGACCAAAACATCAGCCAGGAAGCATAGGAACTGAGAAGTGGTCTGTGGTCACCACCTGCAGAACCACTTCTTTATTGGGGGTGTCTTGCTAATTGCCTATAATTTCCACCTGTTGTCTATTCCATTTGCACAACAGCATGTGAAATTTATTGTCAATCAGTGTTGCTTCCTAAGTGGACAGTTTGATTTCACAGAAGTGTGATTGACTTGGAGTTACATTGTGTTGTTTAAGTGTTCCCTTTATTTTTTTGAGCAGTGTAGTATTTTTTGGTCATTTTTTGGGGGGTATTCTTTCTTAAAACTGCATTGTTGGTTAAGGGCTTGTAAGTAAGCATTTCACTGTAAGGTCTACACCTGTTGTATTCGGCGCATGTGACAAATACATTTGATTTTAAATATAGAACATCTATTTGGCTACCAATGATTCATTGCAAATGAGCATTTCTTGACAGTGCAACATACTCCATTTGAATGACGGACCCTACTGTAAGTCATTATTGTGCTGTGTGCATGGTCCCACCCTGTTGGTCTGTGACGGTCTGATGGAGAGATAATGGGATGTTTCTCTCTGATGTCTTTGGGCTGTTCCTTTTCTAAAATGGGATGTTCAGCTCTGGTCATTGGCTGTATAGCACAACCCAGAGGCATACATTGAGTTTGGCCAGGTTTTTAGAACGGTTGCCATGTTAGCGCCTTTATTCTCGATATTTTGGTGATGTCACAATGACCCGCTGTAAATAAGCAAAACAGAGCATTGAATTTCAGGAGGTTTTTATTGATTAGTGTTCGGGGTAATATGTATCCAAGTTGTGGTGTAAACTAATTGTATATCTGCTGTCACTGGACGTCTTCTTAGGTTTTTGAAAACGATCAGAAATAAACCGCGCAACGCGGAAGCGTTATCGATGATCACTTAGCAGTGGCTACAGAGCCTTGTCACTCGGCTACGGAGGAGAAAGTGGCGCTCTCAGAACCTCTCTAGATACATGTATATGAGTCTGGCACAGCCCAGCAGCCTGCTGAGTTACTTGGTGCAGTAAAGAACGACATCTAGCAGAGACCAACGGTCTGGTGAATTACCGGGACTAGTGGCAGATCTCTGAATGGTGTAATATAACACAGGCCACTGATGATGTCTGGAGTAGTCTGGGAACGTTCCAATGTCATCAATAGTCTAGCTAGAGGACTCTACTGTAAAGGTCTGAAGAAGGCTATTCTAGTCTGTTCTTATTCCCAGGTCTTATGTATGTCCAACAGAAAGCCCAACAGTCTGGGGAATGACTGGGATAAGAGGTAGATCTCTGAAGAAACCCAGTCTAGGACAACCAATGCCTGTGTAGAATGGACTTTTAGAACAAGCCTGCCTATTTCCAGGTCTTGTGGATTGGGCCATATGTTACCCCTCCCCCCATGTGTGCGCGTCCATGCATCCGCACGTCCGCCGTGTGCGTGTGTTGAATGTCAGCTCATCAGTATGCATGGTTCATCTTTCTGACATGCTCCTAGCTCAGGCCCCATAATTCACTTCTGGGTCAAAGGTCAGGGTCATGCTGAGTGTGTTGGGGTGTGGGAGGAAGGGTGGTTTAGTGGGAATGCGTGTCTCTCTCTCTCTCTACCCCCCCCCCCCCCATCCTTTTCGATCTTTCTCTCTCTCTCTGAACATAACCTGCATGTCTCTCTCTCTCTCATCATAGTCTGTATGTTGCAAACCATATTTCACTAGGAGATATTAAAGTATTTAAATCCCATAGGGGATTATGAATACTTTAGTACAGTGGAGACAGAATATTTAAATCTATGAATGTACATTAAAGTGCCGACAGAGACCCCAGCTGTTTCCCTTATCTGTGCTGTGTTCTGGACGACGTGATATGGATGTTGGATTTTGTCAAAGAGAGTGCGTTTGTGTGTGTGTGTTGTGAAAGTGTTTGTAAAGTCAATCCCCTAGTAGTGACCCCAGAGTTCCCACGGTCACTCACCAGCAGCCTTCTCATGCTCACTCACAAACACACACACACACACACACTGTAACATTCACACAGCCACATGGATATGATACTGTTGGCTACAACAGACCAGGCCTCTGAGTCACATGTGATAAAACTGTTAGAGACGTCTGTGTGTGTGTGTCTGTGTTACATGAGAAAGCGCAGCAGAGGTATGTACCAGGGTCTGGTGGTTAATGTACCAGGGTCTGGTGGTTAATGTACCAGGGTCTGGTGGTTAATGTACCCACATTTGAAGTGAAAGTAAAGTGGTCTCGGTCTTTGGAAGTTGTGGTTTATAAAGTTTATTATAGATTGACATTTGCTTATGAATTATTCGCCTTCCCTTGCTATTTGTAGCTAGCTGGCTTTAGCCTGTCTAAAAACATAGCAAGCTAGCTAGCCTTTTTAGCTTCCCACTTCTCCATGTGAAATAATGATTTATAATGACAAAATATGGCCAGGTAAATATTCGTATACTTTCTGGTGTAACCTAAAACATTATCCCAGTTTGATATGCTGCCTGTGTATTAATTCCCATATCAACTAAAAGTAGAATGTCATCATGTTTTGGTGACAGAGAAAAAAGCACTTGTCTAGGAATGACTAGTTATTACTTCTAAACAAAATACCTTTTAGGGTGGATTCTTGTTGTTTTGGTTTACTGTTTGAACAGTCGCTGAGATTATATTTGGTTATCAATGCAAAATAGGCTACTTTGATCAATAGCCTATATATCCTATAGATCAAATCAATGAACCAAGCGACAACACTGTCCCCACACCGCGGAAGGAATGATAGGGCGTGTCTCAATTTTCAGGAAGTAAAAAAAAATATGTTGAATGCCGGAGCATATTACAAGGAGCCGCCCCTTTTAGTGATGAAAAACGAAAATTGCAATACTCCGAATCTTGAGTCTGCGAAGAGCTTGTAGTAAAGCTTAACACCTGGGTCCCCATGTTGGGTGCCACTGAGGCAGCGTGTGCTTGAGGCCTTAAGAGTGGAGGGGAGGAGTAGAGAGAGCGAGAGAAAGAGGGAGAGTGGGAGCAGAGAGAGAGGGAGGGAAGGCTTGCTTAGTTGCTTTCCATTGGACTACTACATCTTTCATGTACTGGTTGTTGTCCTCATATCATGCCACCCTGAAGCAGTGTCTCATAAATATACAGCTCTCTTTGTTTGGCATGCTTTGATTTATTCCTGCTTCCATTTTCTCTCCATACAAACATGTCAGTAGAGGATGCTGGGTAACAACAAACATTTTGGGGTATGTATCTGCTGTAGCCCCATATGTTTGTGTGTTTTAGACCGGCCTATCAGCAGACACATCACACATGTCATAGAAACACAAACAGACTTTTATTTACTCACTACAGCTAGATGGATGTTCTTCCCATAACATGGGATTGGTGTTATTAGATCAAGCTATTTGGCTGACAACATATGTGCAGTCGGTGTCATACTGGTTTTCTTTGACATCAGGAAACTACAGATATGCTTTCACTATATTAGTCAGGATTTTTAACATACTATGCGGTGTGTACCAAGAAAAGCAAGTCAAGGCGAAGTGTGTATCTGTTCAAATGTAGTACTTGTGGTGAATATCATAGCGCAGTGTTTCTCAGTCTTTTTCGAAACCAGGGACCGGCAACATATGGCTTTTCCCTCCTCAGAGGACCGCATGTAAGAAAGAGGACATCGGGTGTAGATCAGGAAGAGGACATCGGGTGTAGATCAGGAAGAGGACATCGGGTGTAGATCAGGAAGAGGACATTGGGTGTGGATCAGGAAGAGGACATTGGGTGTGGATCAGGAAGAGGACATTGGGTGTGGATCAGGAAGAGGACATTGGGTGTGGATCAGGAAGAGGACATTGGGTGTGGATCAGGAAGAGGACGTGGTGTTGCTAGCATGCGTGCAAGGCTTTTTTGGTGAAGGCTGATGCCTTCTGCAGTGCACACACACTTGATGCCTCTGCAGCCCTCAGACATTCACACAGACAGGAAGTAGGGTCGTCCGCTTGGTCTGGTGGTTTGGTAATCACGGAGACAGAAGCAGCAGGAGTGTTGTTGCCGTGGAGACAGCAGCAGGTGAGGGCATTATAAACAGGAAGTGGATTGAGGCTGTGCCTCGGCTGGCAGTTAGAGGGGCGGAGCCTCAGAGAGGGAGAACGAGGTGGAAGGCTCTGCTGGGCTGCACACTGCTGCCTGCTACCAGCTACCAGGAAACCGCCGCAGTGGAAATCTGTGGCTTCCCCCCGCCACCCATACTAAAACTGAAAACGGAGACTTTATAAATATGTTATGAGAGCAGAGCTAGGAGGGGAGAGATCTGGAAGGAGGGAGGTGTAAAGCGTTTGGTGGTGTGACTGTGGAGCAAACAAAGGACAAGGTAGCAGCATGATCAGATCAGATCACATCAGATCAGACCAGATCAACACAGGGATTGGCAGTGGAGCAGGTAAGCACATGGGTTGAAGCAGTATTTGAGTGTGTAATAATTTGTGTACTATGTAGGTCTGTGTGTGGTACAAATATTGATTTTAAGGACCCTTATTAGGGTGTGTTTTTAGCATTGCATGTGGCATAATTTTCATGTGTGACTATCTTTCCTGTTTTCTATTGCACTGCTCCTCTCCTTCAGCTCAACACCCGAGGTAACTATAGCAGCCTGGGGTAACTATAGCAGCCTGGGGTGACTATAGCAGCAGCCTGGGGTGACTATAGCAGCAGCCTGGGGTGACTATAGCAGCAGCCTGGGGTGACTATAGCAGCAGCCTGGGGTGACTGCAGCAGCAGCCAGGGGTGACTGCAGCAGCAGCCAGGGGTGACTATAGGGGTGAGGTCAGTGCAGTAGAATAGTCTGGTCTGGACACTGAAGGTCAGAACAGTAATGCAGTAATGTGTGTTGTCAGGTCAGCTGCCTGTCAGGACTCATCTCTCTCTCTCCTGGAGGAATGCTCTGAGCGCGCACACACACACACACACACACACACACACACACTCCTACTGCATCATCTGCCTTCCCTAGCTGAAGGGCCTAGTTCTGTCTGTTCACTAAAAGCAGCATGGCCTCAATATTTGCCTGTTCCTGTCTGTTCCCTCCGGTCAAGGCTATTTCTCACTGGTTACACCACTATAGTGTGTAAAAGATTACAAGGACAGTTTCATGTTTTAAAGTAAAAGTAGAGATCTTTTGTTTTTCCCCCTCTGGTCGAGGCTATTTTTCACAGTTTACATTACATTATGCGACTGTTGTGTCTAAAACGATTTCAAGGACAAGGACATTTTCAAAGTTTCAAAGTCAAAATGGAGCGTTTGGCTTTTTCCACCGTTATGTAGTATTAGAAGGCCACTGGCAACAGTTTCTCTTTCTCTCTGTGTTCATATAGGACTGGTCTGGGGTTTAACAGTTTGGCTCTTTCTCTCTGTGTTCATATAGGACTGGTCTGGGGTTTAACAGTTTCTCTTTCTCTCTGTGTTCATATAGGACTGGTCTGGGGTTTAACAGTTTGGCTCTTTCTCTCTGTGTTCATATAGGACTGGTCTGGGGTTTAACAGTTTGGCTCTTTCTCTCTGTGTTCATATAGGACTGGTCTGGGGTTTAACAGTTTGGCTCTTTCTCTCTGTGTTCATATAGGACTGGTCTGGGGTTTAACAGTTTGGCTCTTTCGCTCTGTGTTCATATAGGACTGTGGTCTGGGGTTTTGAACCTAAATTGCAATGCTTGGTGGCAGTATAATCTGCACTTTAAAAAACCGATGGATGTGTGCCAAATTGCACCATTTACCCTATAATAGTACACTACTTTTGAGCAGAGCCCTATGGGCCCTGGTCTAAAGTAGTGCACTATGTAGGGAATATGGTGCCATTTGGACCACATTTCATGTCACATTTAGATGCCAGAGCAGTATTAGTTATCATTCCAGGGTTGAACCATGAATGCTTATGCTTCCTGTAATTAGACAGATGTTTTAGGCTCTTAGATTCTTAGACGGTTATTGGTTTAATGGGAGTTTACATTTGTGATGGCTTTGAAACGTTCTTTTAAACATAAAATCTGAGATAGTTACGGCTCTTGTTCGATGGTCATTTCACTGCAATAAATAATGTTAAAGGCACAATATAGGATATTGACTGCTGTTTTTTAAAGGTACAATCTGGGATATTTAATGTTGTTTACATTGTTATTTCACTGTAAAATGAAGGTTAAACTACAGATGAATGAGTTAGTAGCCTAAACTATCCTCCAGGACTCTGGGTTCTGTTCCTCTGCAGCACGGCTACCAGTATTACTGATTGAATGCTCTTTGTTTGTGTTGCTGTCCGTCTGACTGACACGGAGGGACCTCTCTCTGGCACCTGGGGGTGCAGCAGGAGACTGGACTGTACCACTGGTCCATTATAGAGGGGTGTTTGGGGTGCATCCGGAGACTGGACTGTACCACTGGTCCATTATAAAGGAGTGTTTGGGATGTATCAGGAGACTGGACCACTGGTCCATTTATAGAGGGGTGTTTGGGATGCATCAGGAGACTGGACTGGACCACTGGTCCATGATAGAGGGGTGTCAGATCTGAGCTTGTTTTTATCTAAAACACGTTGTTATTCACTCTTGTTTCAGAGAAATGATACGATGACATGGCAGGTTTTGTCATGATCACATCTCTAATGTTTCCCCTCCTTTTTCTTTTCAGATTGAGCCACCCTGGAACTGAAGACAAGGGTTATTGTTTCTGGGGACTGCAATGAGTGTGACATGGACTGACTTGGATTGGTATCTAACTTGAAGACTTGAAGACGCTTCTGTCTTTTAATTAATTACAAAGAGAGAGATCTGGACTACCGGGCTACTGAGGTGTGTGTGACCTCAACCAGCCACCATGCCCATCCTAAAGCAGCTGGTATCTGGTTCGTCCCAGACCAAACAGCGCCGCTCCCGTATGGACCTGACCCGGGAGATGATCAGCGCTCCCCTGGGGGACTTCCGCCACACCATGCACGTGGGGCGCAGCGGGGACGCCTTCGGGGACACCTCTTTCCTCTCCACCCACTCTGGGGAGGCTCCCCACCATGCTGAACCCGATGCCCATCCCCACTCCCCCCGCCCGGGGCTTTTATCCAGAACCTTCCGCAGCAGCAAGCGCTCCCAGTCCGTCACCAGAGTGGACCAGAGAGACTTCTCGCTAGCGCCACCCGGTGGCTCGCCCACCTTCGTGAAGAACGCTATGTCGCTCCCCTTCCTCAATGATGAAAACGGTGACCATGTTGATGGAGGACACAGGGTGCCTAAGAGCGTCTCGTCCAGCCCACTGAAACAGCTACATGAGCAGGATGGAGGTGGAGGTACCAGGCCATCTAACGGGGCCGCTGCTGGGGCCCGCTCTCTGGAGCTGGATGAGAGGAGCTTTGGGGAGCTTACTGACCTGCCCAGCCCCAGCCGCGGGTACTACGGAGGGGGGATGAAGCATGCGGTGTCGGTCATGTCGTTCCACATCGACCTGGGGCCCTCCATGTTGGGGGACATCCTGGGGGTGATGGAGAAGGAGGAGGATGATCTGGGATACGAGGAGGGGAAGAGCAGTGAGGGACGGGCCTCTCCTACACTACTCCTGGGGAGGGAGGTGGGAGGAGAGGAGGAGGAGGGAGAGGACGGGGTGGAGGTGGAAGGAGAGGAGTTGGAGGTGGAGGTGGGAGAAGAGGAGGAACCGGAAGCTGAGCTACTGCAGCTGCAGGAGGAGGAGGTCCCTGTACCTGTGAGTCCAACCAGCTCGGTAGAACCTGAGGTGGGAGAGGACGAGGGGGCACCCTACACCCCAGAGCCCTGCCCTAAACACCTGCAGCACCAATTGGATACCTGCTCTGTGTCCAGCTCTGCCTCTACCTCTGGCTCCGCCCACATGGTGCAGGAGAAACCAGCCGGCCAGCTCCACGTGGGGGATACGGACAGCGCCACTTTCAGCGCCCCACCTGAGGAGGAGGAGGAGGTGGGAAAGTTTTCTTCCTTCTTGGAGGACGAGGATGATGAGATCCGTGTATGAAACGAGATGTACAAGCTCAAACCATATACGGAGCGGATAAGTGTGGATTAATACAGATGGATAGATTCTATACTGGGTGGATATGGATGAGTACAGATGGATAGATTCTATACTGGGTGGATATGGATGAGTACAGATGGATATATTCTATACTGGGTGGATATGGATGAGTACAGATGGATAGATTCTATACTGGGTGGATATGGATGAGTACAGATGGATATATTCTATACTGGGTGGATATGGATGAATACAGATGGATAGATTCTATAGTGGGTGGATATGGATGAATACAGATGGATAGATTCTATACTGGGTGGATATGGATGAGTACAGATGGATATATTCTATACTGGGTGGATATGGATGAGTACAGATGGATAGATTCTATAGTGGGTGGATATGGATGAGTACAGATGGATAGATTCTATACTGGGTGGATATGGATGAGTACAGATGGATATATTCTATACTGGGTGGATATGGATTACAGATGGATATATTCTATACTGGGTGGATATGGATGAATACAGATGGATAGATTCTATAGTGGGTGGATATGGATGAATACAGATGGATAGATTCTATACTGGGTGGATATGGATGAGTACAGTACAAAGTCAAGTCTATAAAGCCCCATATCACAACAGAGACGTATAGACTGGATGGCTTACAGGGTGGTATGGATGACGTGTTGAGTTGATAATGAATGAATGAATTACTACTGTGGATGAAACTCTACTACTATAAAGCCCCATACTATGACAGAGATGTACAGTCTATACTGGGTGGGTATGGATCACAGTGCAGCAGCAGTACCTCCTCTGGTAGTGTGGATGACGTGTTGATACAACAATAAACTAATACTGTGGATCAAACTCTACTCTATGTATAGTCTGGGTGGTCTGGATAGGAGAGTTCTAGTACAGCACCTCTTCTGATAGTGTGGACGACATGTTGAATTAAATAGAAAACAACCGTCTACTGCTCCCTCTGTGCTTCCTGTGAGAATACAAACATCTGGACATAGAGACATGTGGACTGGGATCTGTGGACTGGGGTCTGTGGACTGGGATCTGTGGACTGGGATCTGTGGACTGGGATCTGTGGACTGGGATCCGTGGACTGGGATCCGTGGACTGGGGTCTGTGGACTGGGGTCTGTGGACTGGGGTCTGTGGACTGGGATCCGTGGACTGGGATCCGTGGACTGGGATCCGTGGACTGGGATCCGTGGACTGGGATCCGTGGACTGGGATCTTGCTTCATGGAGAAAGGGAAAGACAGTCTGTAGGACACCGGCTCCTTCTGGATGAAAACAAACACCATCTGTTACATACAGAACAGCTCGCTAACTTCTCCCACACACACCACATTACAGCAACTCACTGTCTGTCTGTCTGTCTGTACACTGAGAGAACTGACATGGAAGAGCAGTCCAAGTGGGAAAACTCATGAATTTAGGAGACACACTTAAGAAAAGAAAATAACATTTGATAAACAACAAAAAACACTGTCATGACTTTATTAAGCCTCTGTCCAGGACTATTCACTCGCCTTACATGTGTCATAATAATATGGGATTTTCTTAATTGATCATTTGTGCCATTTTTTATGTGATTTAGCTCCTCTCTTGGTCTGTGCTCCTCACTGCCTGTTATGTGGAACAGTGTTGGTGTAATCAAGTGGTCTGGCCGGAACAGAGAGCTACTGTTACTGCGGTGATTGGGACCTGGCTGCCTGTCTGTCACAATAAAAGGCTTGTGTTGTGTGTATCACTCCACCAGCTGTGATGAGACTTTGTCCATGCTAGAGCCTGCTAGAGAATTGTGACTAGAGCCTGCTAGCTATAACGTCTTGACTAGAGCCTGCTAGCTATAACGTCTTGACTAGAGCCTGCTAGCTATAACGTCTTGACTAGAGCCTGCTAGCTATAACATCGTAACTAGAGCCTGCTAGCTATAACGTCTTGACTAGAGCCTGCTAGCTATAACGTCTTGACTAGAGCCTGCTAGCTATAACATTGTGACTAGAGCCTGCTAGCTATAACATCGTGACTAGAGCCTGCTAGCTATAACATCGTGACTAGAGCCTGCTAGCTATAACATCGTGACTAGAGCCTGCTAGCTATAACGTCTTGACTAGAGCCTGCTAGCTATAACGTCTTGACTAGAGCCTGCTAGCTATAACGTCTTGACTAGAGCCTGCTAGCTATAACATCGTGACTAGAGCCTGCTAGCTATAACATCGTGACTCTCAGAACGATAGATAATCTATTTAGTTCATTGTTACATCAACACCAGTTCTGTTTCAGATTCTAACTGACACATTTTCCTCACGTTATCAGTGACATGTTACACACATTCATTACTGTGACGTTACACAAGTCACCTATTTGTCGGTTGGTGTTTGTGCCTCAACCTCTTTGATATAGTACTGGATAACATGGGCCGGAGGAGCTGTTTAGCCTTCACTCTCTCTGCCTGATGCTGTTGGTAAACTAGCATTAGGAGGGTCATAAAGCAGACAGATGGAAGCATAGGACCTGTGGTGATTATAAAACACTGATTACAGCAGGACGTTTAGAGCGGAGAGAAGTGTGTGTGTTTCTCTTTCTCCACCTGCAGATCAGGATAGATCAGGTTAGATCGTGTTAGATCAGGTTAGATCGTGTTAGATCAGGATAGATCGTGTTGGATCAGGATAGATCAGGTTAGATCGTGTTAGATCAGGATAGATCAGGATAGATCGTGTTAGATCAGGATAGATCAGGTTAGATCAGGATAGATCAGGTTAGATCAGGTTAGATCGTGTTAGATCAGGATAGATCAGGATAGATCGTGTTAGATCAGGATAGATCAGGTTAGATCGTGTTAGATCAGGATAGATCAGGATAGATCAGGTTAGATCGTGTTAGATCAGGATAGATCAGGTTAGATCGTGATAGATCAGGTTAGATCAGGTTAGATCATGTTAGATCAGGATAGATCAGGATAGATCGTGTTAGATCGTGTTAGATCAGGATAGATCAGGATAGATCGTGTTAGATCAGGATAGATCAGGTTAGATCGTGTTAGATCAGGATAGATCAGGATAGATCAGGTTAGATCGTGTTAGATCAGGTTAGATCGTGATAGATCAGGTTAGATCGTGATAGATCAGGATAGATCAGGATAGATCAGGTTAGATCATGTTAGATCAGGATAGATCAGGATATATCAGGTTAGATCGTGTTAGATCAGGATAGATCAGGATAGATCAGGTTAGATCGTGTTAGATCAGGATAGATCAGGATAGATCAGGATAGATCAGGTTAGATCGTGTTAGATCAGGATAGATCAGGTTAGATCGTGTTAGATCAGGATAGATCGTGTTAGATCAGGATAGATCCGTTTTGTGAGATTCGGATGCAAATTCTCTGATTCTATTTGCCCATGATTTTTCTATAGTTCTCTAAAATGAAAATCCTTTTGCAAGTGTTTGTCAGTCAGGTTCTGCAATCATGTCAGAGCAAACAGGCTACAGAGTGTCTGATAATAACAGCTAACCACTTCCTTCCTTCCTTCCTTCCCCACTTAAGAAAGAGAGTTAGAAACTGTTCAGAGCTGCAGTAGTCTAGTGCACCTGGCCTAGTGCACTACATGAACATGTTGGCTGCCTCCCAAATGGCACCCTATTCCTTATGTGTCCTGGTCCAAAGTAGTGTACTGTATAGGGAATAGGGTGCCATTCGGGACAGTTTTCCCTCACCTCTAGTGCCCTCACCAGGACAGTCCAGCTGTCTCACTATTGAACTGGGACTTTAGTGTTCATTAGGGCACAGCATAGCAAAATATGTGTTAATGAAAGATGTGTATAAATATGCGTGTCTGGCCTCAGAAAAGCATTATTGAAAAAGAAGACTGGTTCACAGGTATCTGTACGGGGATGCATGAAGATGGTTGACTGTTCCTTTTATAAAGTATGTGTGGGCAGCAGTGAACAGACGTTATTCCAGGTATCTTTTAATAGTGTATATTAATTCTCAGTCATAACTGAGGCTGCGTCCCAAATGGCACCCTATTCCCTATATAGTGCACTAGTGACCAGAAGTAGTGCACTGTAAAGGGATTAGGGTGTCATTTGGGACGAATCCTAGGACTGACCAATGAGCATCAGTAATAAAATCACATATAACTTTGATTATGGAACTCTGTTATGAGAGCCTGTCAAGACTTCTGGCCCTGCCTCCTTGATTGATTAATCACTGTAGATATCCAGTTATTAAAGGTCAAATATTCTGGCCCTGCCTCTTTGTTGATTAATCACTGTAGATATCTAGTTATTAAAGGTCAAATCTTCTGGCCCTGCCTCTTTATTGATTTAATCATTGAACTTATTTTTTATTATTAAAGGCTCCCTCTCTGATTTCAGTCAAGCCAGAAATAAATACTGTATAATTGTTTCAACATTTCATCTCCTTGAAATGAAAGATGAAAAACAGAATTGATTTGTTACAGTATATTCATGTCAGTCTGGTTGACGAGGCTATATTCACCGTTCTTTCTCCACTTTAACACTAACAGTCAAATATTCACAATTGCCCACGGTTAGAATCATGAGAGGCTGCAATGAAAGCAACATGGAGGATTCTGTTGCTATTTCCTACGTATGTTTGTGTTGAAGCTGTATATTATCTCCGGCTATTCTTTCTCTTTATTGTCTTTGTGTAAGAATAATGTATACACGCTCTCCTTACTCTCCCAAATAACTGCTATATTTTGTAATAAAATAAAAGCTGGCCATCTTTACCCACCCGTCTGGTATGTTTTAGAGTCATGTTGCTGTGTTTGCTTCCTGCCATTTGAAAAGATGACATACTGTTCTCACATGCCCTGTTTTTAAGCAGATCTCACATGCCGTGTTTTTAAGCAGATGCTTACGGGATGAAAGAATATGTTCTAAAAAAAGGTCAACAAAGTCTCTAAGGCTGTGTTTACACAGGCAGCCCAATTCTGATATCTTGACCAATCGGATTAGATCTTTTGCTAATAATTGGGCAAAATATCAGAATTGCTCTGCCCGCCTATTCCCCCAGGTGCTTTGTCGTCAATGTTTCAACCCCTATGTCTTCATTAGATTTTATTGGTAGCATCCCCTTGTCAGCCCCTGACATGTACAGGGGGAGGACCAGAGGGTGGAGGACAGGGGGAGGAGGACCAGAGGGTGGAGGACATGGGGAGGAGGACCAGAGGGTGGAGAACAGGGGGAGGACCAGAGGGAGGAGGACAGTACTTTGTCTATATATTCTGTCTGTATTGTCTGTTTGTGGTCAGCACCATTTTCAGCAGGACAAATTCCTGGTAATGTAAATGTAGTTGGTGAATCGATATCATCTACATTACATTTACGTCATTTAGCAGACGCTCTTATCCAGAGCGACTTACAAATTGGTGCATTCACCTTATAGCCAGTGGGATAACCACTTTACAATATGTTATTTCTTTTTATATTTTTTTTTTTGGGGGGGTGGGGTAAGGGGGGGTAGAATGATTACTTTATCCTATCCCAGGTATTCCTTAAAGAGGTCGGGTTTCAAGTGTCTCCGGAAGGTGGTGAGTGACTCCGCTGACCTGGCATCGTGAGGGAGCTTGTTCCACCATTGGGGTGCCAGAGCAGCGAACAGTTTTGACTGGGCTGAGCGGGAACTGTGCTTCCGCAGAGGTAGGGGGGCCAGCAGACCAGAGGTGGATGAACGCAATGCCCTCGTTTGGGTGTAGGGACTGATCAGAGCCTGAAGGTACGGAGGTGCCGTTCCCCTCACGGCTCCGTAGGCAAGCACCATGGTCTTGTAGCAGATGCGAGAGTGTGCGGAGGAGCG
This sequence comes from Coregonus lavaretus, assembly GCF_964263955.1. Classification (NCBI taxonomy): domain Eukaryota; kingdom Metazoa; phylum Chordata; class Actinopteri; order Salmoniformes; family Salmonidae; genus Coregonus; species Coregonus lavaretus. The sequence continues at coordinate 65,759 of NW_028166110.1, forward strand.
GGGTGACGTGAGAGAACTTGGGAAGGTTGAACACCAGACTGGCTGCGGCATTCTGGATGAGTTGTAGGGGTTTAATGGCACAGGCAGGGAGCCCAGCCAACAGTGAGTTGCAGTAATCCAGACGGGAGATGACAAGTGCCTGGATTAGGACCTGTGCCGCTTCCTGTGTAAGGCAGGGTCGTACTCTCCGAATGTTGTAGAGCATGAACCTACAGGATCGGGTCACTGCCTTGATGTTAGCGGAGAACGACAGGGTGTTGTCCAGGGTCACGCCAAGGCTCTTTGCACTCTGGGAGGAGGACACAACGGAGTTGTCAACAGTGATGGCGAGATCATGGAACGGGCAGTCCTTCCCCGGGAGGAAGAGCAGCTCCGTCTTGCCGAGGTTCAGCTTGAGGTGGTGATCCGTCATCCACACTGATATGTCTGCCAGACATGCAGAGATGTGATTCGCCACCTGGTTATCAGAAGGGGGAAAGGAGAAGATTAGTTGTGTGTCGTCTGCGTAGCAATGATAGGAGAGGCCATGTGAGGATATGTGACTTGGTGTATAGCGAGAATAGGAGAGTGCCTAGAACTGAGCTCTGGGGGACACCAGTGGTGAGAGCACGTGGTGCGGAGACCGATTCTAGCCACGCCACTTGGTAGGAGCGACCTGTGAGGTAGGACGCAATCCAAGAGTGAGCCGCGCCGGAGATGCCCAACTCGGAGAGGGTGGAGAGGAGGATCTGATGGTTCACAGTATCAAAGGCAGCAGATAGGTCTAGAAGGACAAGAGCAGAGGAGAGAGAGTTAGCTTTAGCAGTGCGGAGAGCCACCGTGACACAGAGAAGAGCAGTCTCAGTTGAATGACCAGTCTTGAAACCTGACTGGTTTGGATCAAGAAGGTAATTCTGAGAGAGATAGCAAGAGAGTTGGCTAAAGACGGCACACTCAAGAGTTTTGGAGAGAAAAGAAAGAAGGGATACTGGTCTGTAGTTGTTGACATCGGAGGGATCGAGTGTAGGTTTTTTGAGAAGGGGTGCAACTCTCGCTCTCTTGAAGACGGAAGGGACATAGCCAGCGGTCAAGGATGAGTTGATGAGCGAGGTGAGGTAAGGGAGAAGGTCTCCGGAAATGGTCTGGAGAAGAGAGGAGGAGATAGGGTCAAGCGGGCAGGTTGTTGGGCGGCCGGCCGTCACAAGTCGCAAGATTTCATCTGGAGAGAGAGGGGAGAAAGAAGTCAAAGCATAGGGTAGGGCAGTGTGAGCAGGATCATCAGTGTCATTTGACTTAACAAACGAGGATCGGATGTCGTCAACCTTCTTTTCAAAATGGTTGACGAAGTCATCCACAGAGAGGGAGGAGGGGGGAGGAGGATTCAGCAGGGAGGAGAAGGTGGCAAAGAGCTTCCTAGGGTTAGAGGCAGATGCTTGGAATTTAGAGTGGTAGAAAGTGGCTTTAGCAGCAGAAACAGAGGAAGAAAATGTAGAGAGGAGGGAGTGAAAAGATGCCAGGTCCGCAGGGAGTCTAGTTTTCCTCCATTTCCGCTCGGCTGCCCGGAGCCCTGTTCTGTGAGCTCGCAATGAGTCATCAAGCCATGGAGCAGGAGCGGAGGACCGAGCCGGCCGGGAGGATAGGGGACATAGAGAGTCAAAGGATGCAGAAAGGGAGGAGAGGAGGGTTGAGGAGGCAGAATCAGGAGATTGGAGCGAGAAGGATTGATCAGAGGGAAGAGATGATAGGATGGAAGAGGAGAGAGTAGCGGGAGAGAGAGAGCGAAGGTTGCGACGGCGCATTACCATCTGAGTAGGGGCAGAGTGAGTAGTGTTGGAGGACAGTGAGAGAGAAAAGGATACAAAGTAGTGGTCGGAGACTTGGAGGGGAGTTGCAGTGAGATTAGTAGAGGAACAGCATCTAGTAAAGATGAGGTCAAGGGTATTGCCTGCCTTGTGAGTAGGGGGGGACGGTGAGAGGGTGAGGTCAAAAGAGGAGAGGAGTGGAAAGAAGGAGGTAGAGAGAAATGAGTTAAAGGTATACGTAGGGAGGATAAAGTCACCCAGAATTGTGAGGGATGAGCCATCCTCAGGAAAGGAACTTATCAAGGCGTCAAGCTCATTGATGAAGTCTCCAAGGGAACCTGGAGGGCGATAAATGATAAGGATGTTAAGCTTGAATGGGCTAGTGACTGTGACAGCATGGAATTCAAATGAGGAGATAGACAGATGGGTCAGGGGAAAAAGAGAGAATGTCCACTTGGGAGAGATGAGGATTCCTGTGCCACCACCCCGCTGACCAGATGCTCTCGGGGTATGCGAGAACACATGGTCAGACGAGGAGAGAGCAGTAGGAGTAGCAGTGTTTTCAGTGGTAATCCATGTTTCCGTCAGCGCCAAGAAGTCGAGGGACTGGCGGGTAGCATAGGCTGAGATGACCTCTGCCTTGTTAGCCACAGAACGGCAGTTCCAGAGGCTGCCGGAGACCTGGAACTCCACGTGGGTCGTGCGCGTAGGGACCACCAGGTTAGAGTGGCAGCAGCCACGCGGTGTGAGGCGTTTGTATAGCCTGTGCGGAGAGGAGAGAACAGGGATAGACAGACGCATAGTTGACAGGCTACAGAAAATGGCTACAATAATGCAAAGGAGATCGGAATGAAATGAACTAAACATCTGGGAAAGCGAGAGAGTGGGGCCTCCCTCACTTACATTTCACTGAAACACCCAAATAAAACTCTCCCAACTTCCACCTCAGAAACTATAATTGTTGTAAACTACAGCGGTTCAATGTTTTCTAGGAATAGACTAACTTAGTTTATTCAGCTAGCTAACTTGGTACAGTATTCTTCCGTGAAAACCGTCCAGGGCACCGAATCCTATGACGCCATAGCCAACTAGCATGCCAGCCAGTTTAGCATCAATACTCGGCCACAACAAACCACCAGTGTGTCAACACGCCAAGCAGATCATTTGTGTCCATGTCTAACGTTGTGGGTTAGTCCCGACAGCTTGAGGCAGTCCGTCGTCAACTTATTCAGCCAGTTAGTTAGCTAGAATAGTTAGCATACTAGCTAGCCATTGCTTTCTGCCAATGAAAAAAACCCTCCTCCCACGGCACGAACACACAGAGAGAGCCAAGCTAACGTTAACTAGTCACCCATGTCCCGAATTCCCTTGAACGACTTTGGTTACCAGTATGTAAAAACAAAACACAAATGTAGGTTATAACTTACCCCTAGCAGCTACTGTTAGCTAGCCAAGTGCAAAGCTAGCCACTGAATCGACTCAGCCAGTTCGCGTCTGTTCGCTAGGTCGTTCCAGCTATTGTTTAGTAGCTATCCAGGTAGCAACAAGCTAGCTACATTTCGAGACAAGCGTTGCTCCCTATTTTATTGGGTTGCACAAAAACAGTCAGCGGGAAGCCAGATATTAAATACAATTCAATCAACTTACTGTGCCGGTGGGCAGGACAGTTGGTCATTATGATGGGGAATTTGAAACAAAATATCTAAAGGAACGTATTATTAAAGACTGCTGTCGACCCATTTCCTCTCTGCTTACCTCATGTCAAAATAAAAGTCCTGCACGTGCGCCATATGTGCACAAAAAAGGAATAACTTGTCGGCGACTTAAAGCAGCTACAAGCGAGTTAGCTAGCTAGAACATGAGCATGAATGCCGCATCATATTTTATTAGTAATGAACACATGGATACTACATATTACCACATTCATATTCTAGATGTCATTGTTGTGGTTGCTGACTGTCTGATCTTTGAACTGTTTTCAGATTGTAATTCCAGAGCTTTATCATGACCATGTTGGTGAGGCTAGCATGCCTGCGCAGTCTCCCTGTGTCCGGGCTGCGTCCTAAGTTGACCCATAGGTTGATTCTGATTCTGGAGGATCAGTATTGTGGAGGGGTGGCAGAAGGTGCAGGCGCTCAGGGAGACCGGGAATCTCTTTGTCCTACCTCCTGCCCCTCGCCTGGGGTGGCTGGCTGGCTGGATGGATGAACACAGATCTGATGTGACGTCTGCTTGTTAGGGCTGCTGCTCTGAGGGCCGGGTGAACTCAACTGGGGCCTTGGGGAGGATGGAGGAGGGTCCTATTGTCAACATGACTGTACTGGCCGCACCCCACCACTCATGGAATGGAAGAGAGAGCCCAGTCCTGTGAAGCTGCTCTGGGGGCCGAATGGGGATGGTTTCAGCTGGTCCCTGGGGAGGACCCCATTGTCAACATGGCTCTACCACACCCATGGTGCACCTGGAGTAGGTTAGCTAGAGAGCACCAGTCCTGCCAGATTTGGCTTTGATGTACCTTTACATGGAGGCACTGCCCTAATAGACAATCAGATTGATATACCTGTACATGGAGGCATTGCCCTGATAGACAATCAGTCACCTTTTTCTGGATTCACCTTTCCCTGACAGTTTGTGTACAGAAAGGTTTTAGTAATGAGATTTTTTGTGTGTTTTGCAATGTGTGTGTTGTGTAAGCATGTGATGTATCAGTTTAAATGAGACCCTGAGACTCAATAAATTCAATTCAATTCTACACTCAGGCATAAAGTCATGGCCAAAAATATTGGCACCCTTGCACTTTTTTCAAATAATGCACAATTTCTTCCAGAAAACTGTTGAAATAAAAACATATTTTGGTATCTACATATGTATGTCTTTGGTTTGCAGTAAAAAAATGAAGAAAACATCTGAATAATTTACTAAATGTTATCTTATTCCATAAAGAAATCATAAAATGTCCTGGACAATATTATTGGCACCATCTAGAAGTGGTTAGAAATAATTAGATTTCAAGCAGGTGATTCTCATTTACTTTGGAATTGAACTCACATGCTGCAGGTGTCTGCAATATAAAAATCCCTCATTCAACAAGTTTGAATAGAGAAAAAGTCTCATTCTGCTGTTTTGTGTCACTGTGTGTCCCACAATGAGCATGGAGAAAAGACAGACAACCAGAGAGTTATCTGAGGAGGTCAGACACACGATTGTAGTCAAGCATGACGATCTCAAGTCTACAAGTCTTGATGTTCCTGTTTCCACCGTACTTAATATTATCAAGAAGTTTAAGACCCATGCCACTGTAGCCAACCTCCCTGGAAGAGAGAACTTGACAGAAGATTGCAGCGGATTGTTGGAATGGTGGAGAAAGCACCTCGATCAACTGCCACACAGATTCAAGCTGACCTTCAGGCACAAGGTATGACAGTTTCGACTTGCAACTCAATGAAAGGGGGTTAAATGGGAAGAGAACCAGGAGGAACCCACTGCTGAGATAGAGACATAAGAGAGCCTGATTTCAATTTGCCAAAACACACCTGAACATGCCAAAATAATTCTGGGAGAATGTCCTGTGGACAGATGAGACCACATTTTTGGTAAAGCACACCATCTCTACTTTTACAGAAAACAAAATGAAGCCTTCAGAGAAAATAACACCTTCCCTACAATCACATGGAGGAGAGGTTCATTGATGTTTTGAGGTTGCTTTGCTGCCTCTGGCACTCGGTGCCTTGAACGTGTGCATGGCATCATGAAATCAGGAGAATAACTAGGCATTTTGGAGCGCAATGATGGACCCAGTGTCAGAAAGCTGGGTCTCCGTCGAAGGTCATGGATCTTCCAGCAGGGCAATGACCCCAAACACACTTCAAAAAGCATCCAGGAATGGTTCAAGACAAAACGCTGGACTGTTCTGGAGTGGCCAGCAATGTAACTTGTGGAAAGATCTGAAAACAGCAGTTGGGAGAACTGAGTACTGCTGGGCGTTCCTCCACTGCTAGGGGAATAGAAAAATACATGGGCCAAAGGGCACCCTATTCCCTACATAGTACACTACTTTTGGGGCCTGGTCAAATGTAGTGTACTATACAGGGAACAGGATGCCATTTGGGACACTTCCATTATCCTGATGGTCTGAGTTAAAACACATTTAGTATTGATAATGGTTATTGATCATGGCGGTCAACACAAAACAGAGTGCCTTAATTGATCCTTGTTCTGTCTGACTGTATATAAACCATTAGTGGTTATTGTATGTGTATTTAGGCCATTTTGGTTTACTGTTTGTGTGTTTGGGCATGCAGATCACAGGAGGCTAGTGAGGGGAGGACGGCTAATAATAATGGCTGGAATGGAGTGAATGGAATGGTATCAAACACCTGGATACCAATGTGTTTGATGTGCTTGATACCATTCCATTTATTCTGTTCCAGCCAATACTTTGAGCCTGTCCTCCCCAATTAAGGTGCCACCAGCCACCTGTGATGCAGATAAATGCAATTATATGAATTATAAATTCTCACCATATTTGTGTCTGTGTATTTCTACAGATGTTCTCCAAGTCACTGAATTCAGATTCCATCATAATAATATAATAATAATAATATGCCATTTAGCAGACGCTTTTATCCAAAGCGACTTCCAGTCATGTGCACATACATCATCATCATCATCATCATCATCAAGTTGAATTCGAAATCAACCTCCAGCCTCTACACACCATAAACCTTCCACCCAGGCCTTAGCCTCTCTCTCTGACTGTTGTCTTCTGCCACCTACTGGGCTCTGGAGGAAAGACATGGAGAGGGGCGTGTTTGGGAACCATGGAAACATCAGTCTATAGGGTGGAGTTGTTTGATTTTTTTCCTCTCTGATGACATCTGTTTGATTCAATGCAGAACCTGTAACCAACATTTGAAATCTATGGCATTGGTTATTATTTAATTCTGCTTGGACTATAATCTCTTCTTGTGGGACAAACTGATCTCAGGAAATCAGATTTGATGAACATTTGGTTATTATTGCAACATTGGCATATGTATAGTGTTAGTCATCTAACTTTAGTTATCATCCAAGTACATGGGACAATATTAATTCCCATTGACTTTATCCTCACTCCCTGAACTGTTATTCTCTCTTTACACCACTAGGGGGTGATCACAGCCTTCCAGTGAGTTTCCCTATGTAGCCCCTGGCGGGACACAACAGCCTTCCAATGAGTTTCCCTATGTAGCCCCTGGCGGGACACAACAGCCTTCCAATGAGTTTCCCTATGTAGCCCCTGGCGGGACACAACAGCCTTCCAGTGAGTTTCCCTATGTAGCCCCTGGCGGGACACAACAGCCTTTCAATGAGTTTCCCTATGTAGCCCCTGGCGGGACACAACAGCCTTTCCGCCAAATTCCATGATCAGACTTGGGCTGAGTCCCTATGGGCCCTGGTCAAAAGTAGTGCACTATATAGGGAATAGGGTGTCATTTAGGATGTAGCCTTCCAATGCTTCCAGGATGATGGCATGCAGAAATCTGGAAAGCATTAAGCAACCTGCTGGTAAAAAGAACTGGAGAAGGAAGGAGAGAGGGAGAGAGGGAGTTGGAGGTGGGGGATGGGAAGGGAGAGAGAACCAGGAACAGAATGATTGATTGTTTACAACTGCTTTTAGCCTGGCTGTTGTTCCCTCTCCTTCCCTCCTACACACATGCATGCACACACACACACACACACACACACACACACACACCCGCATGTTACACTCCCTAGCGTGTAATTCTCTACCTCCATACTAGACCTAACTGAACCACTCGCCAAAACCATCCCCACCCAAAGCAGATCGGATTTTGTCTTGGCTGCCTGCAGAGTTTGTGGGTCCTGTTTTATGGCTCAAAAACATACAGGCGTTTCTGCTGCAATCCAGATTTTACTGAGGGAGGGAGGGAGGGAGGGAGGGAGGGGTGTGTGTTTGAGGTTGGGGTGAGAGAAGGAAGCTCTGGATACCATCCAGACAGCTTTTCCCAGGGTCTGCTACACGTACAGTGTCTTTGACCAAATATACACACATGGTCCCTTGTGGCTCAGTTGGTAGAGCATGGCACTTGCAACGCCAGGGTTGTGGGTTCGATTCCCATGGGGGACCAATACGAACAAAAATGAAAATGGAGCACTTGTACAGTACTGTATGTTGGTGATAGGCCTCGTACTGTACGTTGGTGAGAGGGATAGTACTGTATGTTGGTAATAGGCCTCGTACTGTATGTTGGTGAGAGGGATAGTACTGTATGTTGGTAATAGGCCTCGTACTGTATGTTGGTGAGAGGGATAGTACTGTATGTTGGTAATAGGCCTCGTACTGTATGTTGGTGAGAGGGATAGTACTGTACTTACATGTGCAATCAGGCAAAGATTAGTGTGCAATCAATCAAATATTTATTTTCCAAAGGGAATATTTGTTTTTTTAGCAAGGGTGACATGTGGCGCAGTGGTCTAAGGCACTGCATCGCAGTGCTAGCTGTGCCACTAGAGATCCTGGTTCGAATCCAGGCTCTGCTGTAGCCGGCCGCAACCGGGAGACCAATGGGGCGGCGCACAATTGGCCCAGCGTCGTCCAGGGTAGGGGAGGGAATGGCAGGCAGGGAGGTAGCTCAGTTGATAGAGCATGGCATTTGCAACGCCAGGGTTGTGGGTTCGATTCCCACGGGGAGCCAGTATGAAAAATAATAATGTGTGCACGAACTGTAAGTCGCTCTGGATAAGAGTGTCTGCTAAATGATGTAAATGTAATGATAAAAATCCACATACAGTCCATGTATCTGGCCATACTAAAACACATCATGTGTCTGGTCATACTAAAACACATTATGTGTCTGGTCATACTAAAACACATCATGTGTCTGGTCATACTAAAACACATTATGTGTCTGGTCATACTAAAACACATTATGTGTCTGGTCATACTAAAACACATCATGTGTCTGGTCATACTAAAACATCTCATGTATATGGTCATACTAAAACACATCATGTGTCTGGTCATACAGTGAGGGAAAATAGTATTTGATCCCCTGCTGATTATGTACGTTTGCCCACTGACAAAGACATGATCAGTCTATCATTTTAATGGTAGGTTTATTTGAACAGTGAGAAGCAGAATAACAACAAAAAAATCCAGAAAAACGCATGTCAAAAATGTTATAAATTGATTTGCATTTTAATGAGGGAAATAAGTATTTGACCCCTCTGCAAAACATGACTTAGTACTTGGTGGCAAAATCCTTGTTGGCAATCACAGAGGTCAGACGTTTCTTGTAGTTGGCCACCAGGTTTGCACAGATCTCAGGAAGGATTTTGTCCCACTCCTCTTTGCAGATCTTGTCCAAGTCATTAAGGTTTCGAGGCTGACGTTTGGCAACTCGAACCTTCAGCTCCCTCCTCAAATATTCTATGGGATTAAGGTCTGGAGACTGGCTAGGCCACTCCAGGACCTTAATGTGCTTCTTCTTGAGCCACTCCTTTGTTGCCTTGGCCGTGTGTTTTGGGTCATTGTCATGCTGGAATACCCATCCACGACCCATTTTCAATGCCCTGGCTGAGGGAAGGAGGTTCTCACCCAAGATTTGACGGTACATGGCCCCGTCCATCGTCCCTTTGATGTAGTGAAGTTGTCCTGTCCCCTTAGCAGAAAAACACCCCCAAAGCATAATGTTTCCACCTTCATGTTTGACGGTGGGGATGGTGTTCTTGGGGTCATAGGCAGCATTCCTCCTCCTCCAAACACGGCGAGTTGATGCCAAAGAGCTCGATTTTGGTCTCATCTGACCACAACACTTTTACCCAGTTCTCCTCTCAATCATTCAGATGTTCATTGGCAAACTTCAGACGGCCCTGTATATGTGCTTTCTTGAGCAGGGGGACCTTGCGGGCGCTGCAGGATTTCAGTCCTTCACGGCATAGTGTGTTACCAATTGTTTTCTTGGTAACTATGGTCCTAGCTGCCTTGAGATCATTGACAAGATCCTCCCGTGTAGTTCTGGGCTGATTCCTCACCGTTCTCATGATCATTGCAACTCCACTTGGTGAGATCTTGCATGGAGCCCCAGGCCGAGGGAGATTGACAGTTATTTTGTGTTTCTTCCATTTGCGAATAATCATACCAACTGTTGTCACCTTCTCACCAAGCTGCTTGGCGATGGTCTTGTAGCCCATTCCAACCTTGTGTAGGTCTACAATCTTGTCCCTGACATCCTTGGAGAGCTATTTGGTCTTGGCCATGGTGGAGAGTTTGGAATCTGATTGATTGCTTCTGTGGACAGGTGTCTTTTATACAGGTAACAAACTGAGATTAGGAGCACTCCCTTTAAGTGTGCTCCTAATCTCAGCTCGTTACCTGTATAAAAGACACCTGGGAGCCAGAAATCTTTCTGATTGAGGGGGGGTCAAATACTTATTTCCCTCATTAAAATGCAAATCAATTTATAACATTTTTGACATGCGTTTTTCTGGATTTTGTTGTTGTTATTCTGTCTCCTACTGTTCAAATAAACCTACCATTAAAATTATAGACTGATCATTTCTTTGTCAGTGGGCAAACGTACAAAATCAGCAGGGGATCAAATACTTTTTTCCCTCACTGTACTAAAACACATCATGTGTCTGGTCATACTAAAACACATCATGTATCTGGTCATACTAAAACACATCATGTGTCTGGTCATACTAAAACACATCATGTGTCTGGTCATACTAAAACACATCATGTGTCTGGTCATACTAAAACACATCATGTATCTGGTCATACTAAAACACATCATGTGTCTGGTCATACTGAAACACATGTGTCTGGTCATACTAAAACGTGTCTGGTCATACTATATCAAAACATGTGTCTGGTCATACTAAATCACATCATGTGTCTGGTCATACTAAAACACGTGCCTGGTCATACTAAATCACATCATGTGTCATGATGCCAAAACAACAAACTATCATTGAGAGAAGGAAACAGATATATAGCAGGCCTATGCAATAGAATACATAAAATATGTTTGTTGATCTTAAAGTGGTTTCCACTAACATGGAGTCTAATCTTTCTATTGGCTGTGGGATTTCAAGTGAATGTGGAGTTTGGTTACTCTGCTCTAGAGATGTGTTAACACATTCTATTGACTATTTGAATTGATCACAAATCAATGCTATTATCACTTTCTCTCTATATTCAGTGTCATTTCTGTACTAGACCTGAATAACACACACACAAGTGCACACACAAGTTACACTCCCTAGAGTACAAATCTGAAGGGATAAGACTGAGGAAGACTGTGTTTTGGCTTTTAGTGTCAATGTGAACATTCTGTTGACCAATTTCTCTGGGCCCATTCATCCATCCATTCATTCATAACCAGTCTTTCCTCCGTTATCCAGAGTGAAATCAATGGGAAAATGTTATGTCAAGAACAGATGAACTAGGTTGTCTATAACAGATGAACTAGGTTGTCTATAGCAGTTGAACTAGGTTGTTGTCCCCCCCCCCCCCCCCCCCCAGAGGCCAACCCCTCAAGCATGTCACACCCCAGGCATCTCAGGCATGCAGCAGGGCCTAGATCTCTACTCTGCTCTCACAGCTATATAAACACACCCTGCCCTGCTCACCATATGTGTAACTCACTCTCACTGGGTTTGGATGTGTGGGGGGTCAGAGAAAGAGAGAGAGAGAGAGAGAAAAGTAATGCTGTCTTTAATAGGGTCATTAGAAGTGCATGAACACTCTTCGTGGAGACCCAGATGAAGTGGTCCACAGAGGATTGGATGAATAGTGAGATGGGGCTGTGTCCTCTCCTCCCATCCCAGGGGCCAATAACAGTGTGACCTCACCCTCCTCCTCTCCTCCACCCTTTTCGGTCACACTCCTCCTCTCCTCTGCTAAAGCCTTAGACATCTTTCTCAGTTTTTCTTTTGAGAATGACAGATACGCTAGTTGATTTAGCTGCATCTGTTTTGACTTTTTACAATCAAAGTAAAGAAACACAGGTGAAGGGACACACACACACACACACACACAGACACACACACACACACACACACACACACACACACACAGAGGCCTTTTTATGTCTATCCCTCACTGGTTTTTTTTTTAATCAACATTGTATAAATCTCCTCATAGGTGTTCAGACTAAACTGTGTTTCACAATATTACATCAACATTAGATGAATACTAGATATGATGGCTGAATGTGAGCTCAAAGGAAAGTTTGAATGTTGTGGATGAGAAAAACTTTCTGTACTTCTGCAGTCTGTTCCTCTGCAAATGCTAGACTCTCTACTGGAGAAGAGCATTCATTGAGGTGCACTGTGCATACACACACCCACATACACAATCGTACATCCACACACACACACACACACACACACACACACACACACACACACACACAGCCACGGGACCTGTTAAGTGTACTGAGCAAATCTGAGCCGGCAGCCCAAAGACAACTGGTCACAGAAGGGCAAGGCCGTGTGTGTGTGTGTGGAATCAGTTCCTGGCCTATACAGAGCTAGAACCCTGCAGTACTTTCCCCCTCCTCCTCTTCAACTCTGTGATGATGAGGAAAGGAGGGTAGCTTTCCAGTTTGCTGCAGCTAGCGACTGGAACGAGCTGCAAAAAACACTCAAACTGGACAGTTTTATCTCCATCTCTTCATTCAAAGACTTAATCATGGACACTATTACTGACAGTTGTGGCTGCTTCGCGTGATGTGTTGTTGTCTCTACCTTCTTGCCCTTTGTGCTATTGTCTGTGCCCAATAATGTTTGTACCATGTCTTGTGCTGCTACCATGTTGTGCTGCTGACATGTTGTGTTGCTACCATGTTGTTTTCATGTTGTGTTGCTACCATGTTGTTTTCATGTTGGGTTGCTACCTTGCTGTGTTGTCGTGTGTTGCTGCCATGCTATGTTGTTGTCTTAGGTCTCTCTTTATGTAGTGTTGTGGTGTCTCTCTTGTTGTGATGTGTGTTTGGTTCTATATTTATATATATATACATTTTTTAAATCCCAGCCCCCGTCCCCGCAAGAGGCCTTTAGCCTTTTGGTAGGCTGTCACTGTAAATAAGAATTTGTTTTTAACTGACTTGCCTAGTTAAATAAAGGTTAAATAAATCAAAAAATATATATAAAAAGCTTCAGTAGTGGGTAACTGTGCTGTGCAGTGAGCACCACGGCAGTACGTGTAGTTTAAATCCCTCAGTACGTGTAGTTTAAATCCCTCAGTACATGTAGTTTAAATCCCTCGGTACGTGTAGTTTAAATCCCTCGGTACGTGTAGTTTAAATCCCTCGGTACGTGTAGTTTAAATCCCTCGGTACGTGTAGTTAAAATCCCTCAGTACGTGTAGTTTAAATCCCTCAGTACGTGTAGTTTAAATCCCTCGGTACGTGTAGTTTAAATCCCTCGGTACGTGTAGTTTAAATCCCTCGGTACGTGTAGTTTAAATCCCTCAGTACGTGTAGTTTAAATCCCTCGGTACGCGTAGTTTAAATCCCTCAGTACGTGTAGTTTAAATTCCTCAGTACGCATAGTTTAAATCCCTCAGTATGTGTATTTGAAATCCCTCAGTACGTGTAGTTTAAATCCCTCGGTACGTGTAGTTTAAATCCCTCAGTATGTGTAGTTTAAATCCCTCAGTATGTGTAGTTGAAATCCCTCCTGCGTGTAGTTGAAATCCCTCCTGCGTGTAGAGCACTGACAGTTTGTATGAGTGTGAGTGTGTTGCCTTCAATCCCACTGCCACCTTGATTTATAAGGCTACTGAGATCTGCTGAGGAGGACAAGGCAATGTTTCCACCATGCAATCAGTGATCTCTGAGGCTACATCCCAAATGGCACCCTATATTCCCTGCAGTGCACTACTTTTGATTAGGACCCATAGGGCTCTTAGAGGCCTTTAAAAGTATTTTGAACAGGATGTGATGTCAAAAGTAATGGAAAGGTCTGCAATGTTATCTGGGCTTGCTGTACACATACACACACATACTTACACACACATACACACACACATACATACATACACACACATACACTTAGCTCTGCCAATGCTGCTGATATTAACTGGGTCCATGCAGGCAGGATGACATCATCGTGGTTTATCCTATGAAAACACAGGACAGACCGTTCCCAAAACAGCCAATAAAGGGATGTACAGAACCCCCATGGACCCTGGTCAAAAGTAGTGCACTAAATAAGGAATAGGGTGTCATTTGGGACGCGACCCAAGTCCCCTTCTATAGGGCCAAGGCTGACGTCAGAGAGGTGTGGGCTGTGGAAGACTGTGGCTTTAAAAAACGTATATTCACCAAGCCGGAAGTCTTTAAGAGTGTATTTGAGAAATATGCATGTGCAGTTATCAGCTAATCATTTTGCCTGTGCAGTTATCAGCTAATCCTTTTGCCTGTGCAGTTATCAGCTAATTATTTTGCCTGTGCAGTTATCAGCTAATCCTTTTGCCTGTGCAGTTATCAGCTAATGCTTTTGCCTGTGCAGTTATCAGCTAATCCTTTTGCCTGTGCAGTTATCAGCTAATCCTATTGCCTGTGCAGTTATCAGCTAATCCTTTTGCCTGTGCAGTTATCAGCTAATCCTTTTGCCTGTGCAGTTATCAGCTAATCCTTTTGCCTGTGCAGTTATCAGCTAATCCTTTTGCCTGTGCAGTTATCAGCTAATGCTTTTGCCTGTGCAGTTATCAGCTAATCCTTTTGCCTGTGCAGTTATCAGCTAATCCTATTGCCTGTGCAGTTATCAGCTAATCCTTTTGCCTGTGCAGTTATCAGCTAATCCTTTTGCCTGTGCAGTTATCAGCTAATCCTATTGCCTGTGCAGTTATCAGCTAATGCTTTTGCCTGTGCAGTTATCAGCTAATGCTATTGCCTGTGCAGTTATCAGCTAATCCTATTGCCTGTGCAGTTATCAGCTAATCCTTTTGCCTGTGCAGTTATCAGCTAATCCTTTTGCCTGTGCAGTTATCAGCTAATCCTTTTGCCTGTGCAGTTATCAGCTAATCCTTTTGCCTGTGCAGTTATCAGCTAATCCTTTTGCCTGTGCAGTTATCAGCTAATGCTTTTGCCTGTGCAGTTATCAGCTAATCCTTTTGCCTGTGCAGTTATCAGCTAATCCTATTGCCTGTGCAGTTATCAGCTAATCCTTTTGCCTGTGCAGTTATCAGCTAATCCTTTTGCCTGTGCAGTTATCAGCTAATCCTATTGCCTGTGCAGTTATCAGCTAATGCTTTTGCCTGTGCAGTTATCAGCTAATTCTATTGCCTGTGCAGTTATCAGCTAATCCTTTTGCCTGTGCAGTTATCAGCTAATCCTTTTGCCTGTGCAGTTATCAGCTAATCCTATTGCCTGTGCAGTTATCAGCTAATCCTATTGCCTGTGCAGTTATCAGCTAATCCTATTGCCTGTGCAGTTATCAGCTAATCCTTTTGCCTGTGCAGTTATCAGCTAATCCTTTTGCCTGTGCAGTTATCAGCTAATCCTTTTGCCTGTGCAGTTATCAGCTAATCCTTTTGCCTGTGCAGTTATCAGCTAATCCTTTTGCCTGTGCAGTTATCAGCTAATCCTATTGCCTGTGCAGTTATCAGCTAATCCTATTGCCTGTGCAGTTATCAGCTAATCCTTTTGCCTGTGCAGTTATCAGCTAATCCTTTTGCCTGTGCAGTTATCAGCTAATGCTTTTGCCTGTGCAGTTATCAGCTAATGCTATTGCCTGTGCAGTTATCAGCTAATGCTTTTGCCTGTGCAGTTTTCCTTTTTGCTACGTATGTACTGATTATAAAAACATGTTACCTTATTTAAATAGAACTAAAGGTCTATCTTTCAATAAGCCGATTTAACAAGAGGAAGGTCATTGCCATAGAACAGAAGCACTGTGATGTCTCTAATTCAGCACATATTTACATTTTACATTTTAGTCCAGAGCGACTTACAGTTAGTGAGTGCATACATTTTCATACTGGCCCCCCGTGGGAATCGAACCCACAACCCTGGCGTTGCAAGCGCCATGCTCTACCAACTGAGAAAGACATGAATGTTCAGCCCATTGCCGGTCGGTGGTATAACTCATCATGGCAGTAATAGTAAGGAACTGGAAGATTTATATAGAGGGGCTTTGGATGGGGTCAAGGGTTAATGCTGGCCTAAAGGAAATGACCCTTCGTGATCCCCCACTTCCTGGTCAGCTTTGACTCTCAGTGCCCCCCCCCCCCAACTGCCCCTACCCGTCCCTCCGTCGCCCCTCAAAGGACAGCATGGTCCGTGTCTGCAGGACAAGGAACGCATTCTATATGACATATGGTCTCTGCAGAGATGTGACCAACAGGCAGGCCAGCCCCTCGCTACAGCCCCTCAAAACAGCCTGATGCTACAGCCCCTCACTACAGCCCCTCTATACAGCCCCTCGCTACAGCCCCTTTATACAGCCCCTCGCTACAGCCCCTCTATACAGCCCCTCGCTACAGCCCCTCTATACAGCCCCTCGCTACAGCCCCTCTATACAGCCCCTCGCTACAGCCCCTCTATACAGACCCTCGCTACAGCCCCTCTATACAGCCCCTCGCTACAGCCCCTCTATACAGACCCTCGCTACAGCCCCTCTATACAGCCCCTCGCTACAGCCCCTCTATACAGACCCTCGATACAGCCCCTCTATACAGACCCTCGCTACAGCCCCTCTATACAGACCCTCGATACAGCCCCTCTAAACAGCCCCTCAATACTATCCCTCACTAGATAGGATAGTAGTGATACTACCCCTCGCTACAGCCCCTCGCTACAGCCCCTCACTACAGCCCCTCGCTACAGCCCCTCACTACAGCCCCACTATACAGCCACTCGCTACAGCCCCTCACTACAGCCCCTCGCTACAGCCCCTCGCTACAGCCCCTCTATACAGCCCCTCGCTACAGCCCCTCTATACAGACCCTCGCTACAGCCCCTCACTACAGCCCCTCGCTACAGCCCCTCGCTACAGCCCCACACTACAGCCCCACTATACAGCCCCTCGCTACAGCCCCTCTATACAGCCCCTCGCTACAGCCCCTCACTACAGCCCCTCACTACTATCCCTCACTACAGACCCTCACTACAGCCCCTCACTACTATCCCTCACTACAGCCCCTCACTACAGCCCCTCACTACAGCCCCTCGCTACAGCCCCACTATACAGCCCCTCACTACAGCCCCTCGCTACAGCCCCTCTATAAAGCCCCTCACTACAGCCCCACTATACAGCCCCTCGCTACAGCCCCTCTATACAGCCCCTTGCTACAGCCCCTCTATACAGCCCCTCGCTACAGCCCCTCTATACAGCCCCTCGCTACAGCCCCTCTATACAGCCCCTCGCTACAGCCCCTCGATACAGCCCCTCGCTACAGGCTGCTACTACAGCCCCTCACTACTACCCCTCACTACAGCCCCTCAATACTATCCCTCACTACAGCCCCTCACTACAGCCCCTCACTACTATCCCTCACTACAGCCCCTCACTACAGCCCCTCACTACTATCCCTCACTACAGCCCCTCACTACAGCCACTCACTACTATCCCTCGCTACAGCCCCTCACTACAGCCACTCACTACTATCCCTCACTACAGCCCCTCACTACAGCCCCTCACTACTATCCCTCACTACAGCCCCTCAATACAGCCCCTCACTACAGCCCCTCACTACTACCCCTCAATACTACCCCTAACTACAGCCCCTCACAACTGCCCCTCACTACTACCCCTCACTACAACCCCTTGATACTACCCCTTACTACAGCCCCTCACTACTGCCCCTCACTACAGCCCCTCACTACTATCCCTCACTAGAGCCCCTCGATACTACCCCTCACTACAGCCTCTCACTACTACCCCTTACTACAGCCCCTCGATACTGCCCCTCACTACTACCCCTCACTACAGCCTCTCACTACAGCCCCTCGATACTACCCCTCACTAAAGCCTCTCACTACTACCCCTCACTACTACCCCTCACTACAGCCCCTCGATACTACCCCTCACTACAGCCTCTCACTACTACCCCTCGATACTACCCCTCACTAAAGCCTCTCACTACTACCCCACACTACAGCCCCTCGATACTACCCCTCACTACAGCCCCTCGATACTACCCCTCACTACAGCCCCTCGATACTATCCCTCACTACAGCCCCTCACTACTATCCCTCACTACAGCCCCTCGATACTACCCCTCACTACAGCCCCTCGATACTACCCCTCACTACAGCCCCTCGATACTACCCCTCACTACAGCCCCTCGATACTACCCCTCACTACAGCCCCTCGATACTATCCCTCACTACAGCCCCTCACTACTATCCCTCACTACAGCCCCTCAATACAGCCCCTAACTACAGCCCCTCACTACTATCCCTCAATACAGCCCCTAACTACAGCCCCTCACTACAGCCCCTCGATACTACCCCTCACTACAGCCTCTCACTACTACCCCTCACTACAGCCCCTCGATACTACCCCTCACTACTACCCCTCACTAAAGCCTCTCACTACTACCCCTCGATACTACCCCTCACTAAAGCCTCTCACTACTACCCCTCGATACTACCCCTCACTAAAGCCTCTCACTACTACCCCTCACTACTACCCCTCACTAAAGCCTCTCACTACTACCCCTCGATACTACCCCTCACTAAAGCCTCTCACTACTACCCCTCACTAAAGCCTCTCACTACTACCCCTCGATACTACCCCTCACTAAAGCCTCTCACTACTACCCCTCGATACTACCCCTCACTAAAGCCTCTCACTACTACCCCTCACTACTACCCCTCACTAAAGCCTCTCACTACTACCCCACACTACAGCCCCTCGATACTACCCCTCACTACAGCCCCTCGATACTACCCCTCACTACAGCCCCTCGATACTACCCCTCACTACAGCCCCTCGATACAATCCCTCACTACAGCCCCTCAATACAGCCCCTAACTACAGCCCCTCACTACTATCCCTCAATACAGCCCCTAACTACAGCCCCTCACTACAGCCCCTCGATACTACCCCTCACTACTACCCCTCACTACAGCCTCTCACTACTACCCCTCACTACTACCCCTCACTACAGCCTCTCACTACTACCCCTCACTACTACCCCTCACTAAAGCCCCTAACTACAGCCCCTCACTACTATCCCTCAATACAGCCCCTAACTACAGCCCCTCACTACAGCCCCTCGATACTACCCCTCACTACAGCCTCTCACTACTACCCCTCACTACAGCCCCTCGATACTACCCCTCACTACTACCCCTCACTACACCCCTCACTACAGCCCCTCGATACTACCCCTCACTAAAGCCTCTCACTACTACCCCTCACTACTACCCCTCACTACAGCCTCTCACTACTACCCCTCACTACTACCCCTCACTACAGCCTCTCACTACTACCCCTCGATACTACCCCTCACTAAAGCCTCTCACTACTACCCCTCACTACTACCCCTCACTAAAGCCTCTCACTACTACCCCACACTACAGCCCCTCGATACTACCCCTCACTACAGCCCCTCGATACTACCCCTCACTACAGCCCCTCGATACTATCCCTCACTACAGCCCCTCACTACTATCCCTCACTACAGCCCCTCACTACTATCCCTCACTACAGCCCCTCACTACTATCCCTCACTACAGCCCCTCACTACAGCCTCTCACTACTATCCCTCTCTACTGCCCCTCACTACAGCCCCTCACTACTATCCCTCACTAGATAGGATAGTAGTGATACTACCCCTCGATACAGCCCCTCACTACTGCCCCTCACTACAGCCCCTCAAAACAGCCTGATGCTACAGCCCCTCGCTACAGCCCCTCTATACAGCCTCTCGCTACAGCCCATCTATACAGCCCCTCGCTACAGCCCCTCTATACAGCCCCTCGCTACAGCCCCTCTATACAGCCCTTCGCTACAGC
The DNA here is from genome assembly GCF_964263955.1 of Coregonus lavaretus. Classification (NCBI taxonomy): domain Eukaryota; kingdom Metazoa; phylum Chordata; class Actinopteri; order Salmoniformes; family Salmonidae; genus Coregonus; species Coregonus lavaretus. Next base: position 85,521 of record NW_028166110.1, read on the forward strand.
CCCTCTATACAGCCCCTCGCTACAGCCCCTCTATACAGACCCTCGCTACAGCCCCTTTATACAGCCCCTCGCTACAGCCCCTCTATACAGACCCTCGCTACAGCCCCTCTATACAGCCCCTCGCTACAGCCCCTCTATACAGCCCTTCGCTACAGCCCCTCTATACAGCCCCTCGCTACAGCCCCTCTATACAGACCCTCGCTACAGCCCCTTTATACAGCCCCTCGCTACAGCCCCTCTATACAGACCCTCGCTACAGCCCCTCTATACAGCCCCTCGCTACAGCCCCTCACTACAGCCCCTCGCTACAGCCCCTCGCTACAGCCCCTCACTACAGCCCCTCACTACTATCCCTCGCTACAGCCCCTCGCTACAGCCCCTCACTACAGCCCCTCACTACTATCCCTCACTACAGCCCCTCACTACAGCCCCTCACTACTATCCCTCAATACAGCCCCTAACTACAGCCCCTCACTACAGCCCCTCGCTACAGCCCCTCTACACAGCCCCTCACTACAGCCCCTCTATACAGCCCCTCGCTACAGCCCCTCTACACAGCCCCTCGCTACAGCCCCTCTACACAGCCCCTCACTACAGCCCCACTATACAGCCCCTCGCTACAGCCCCTCTATACAGCCCCTCGCTACAGCCCCTCTATACAGCCCCTCGCTACAGCCCCTCTATACAGCCCCTCGCTACAGCCCCTCGATACAGCCCCTCGCTACAGGCTGCTACTACAGCCCCTCACTACTACCCCTCACTACAGCCCCTCAATACTATCCCTCACTACAGCCCCTCACTACAGCCCCTCACTACTATCCCTCACTACAGCCCCTCACTACAGCCCCTCACTACTATCCCTCACTACAGCCCCTCACTACAGCCCCTCACTACTATCCCTCACTACAGCCCCTCACTACTATCCCTCACTACAGCCCCTCACTACAGCCCCTCACTACAGCCCCTCACTACAGCCCCTCACTACTATCCCTCACTACAGCCCCTCACTACAGCCCCTCACTACTATCCCTCACTACAGCCCCTCACTACTATCCCTCACTACAGCCCCTCAATACAGCCCCTCACTACAGCCCCTCACTACTACCCCTCAATACTACCCCTAACTACAGCCCCTCACTACAGCCCCTCGATACTACCCCTCACTACTACCCCTCACTACACCCCTCACTACAGCCCCTCACAACTGCCCCTCACTACTACCCCTCACTACTACCCCTCGATACTACCCCTCACTATAGCCCTTCACTACTAACCCTCACTACAACCCCTTGATATTACCCCTTACTACAGCCCCTCACTACTGCCCCTCACTACAGCCCCTCACTACTATCCCTCACTAGAGCCCCTCAATACTACCCCTCACTACTACCCCTCGATACTACCCCTCACTACAGCCCCTCACTACAGCCCCTCACTACTATCCCTCACTACAGCCCCTCACTACTATCCCTCACTACAGCCCCTCAATACTACCCCTCACTACAGCCCCTCGATACTACCCCTCACTACAGCCCCTCGATACTACCCCTCACTAGAGCCCCTCAATACTACCCCTCACTACAACCCCTCGATACTACCCCTCACTACAGCCCCTCGATACTACCCCTCACTACAGCCTTTCACTACTACCCCTCACTACAGCCCCTCGATACTGCCCCTCACTACTACCCCTCACTACACCCCTCACTACAGCCCCTCGATACAACCCCTCACTACTACCCGTCACTACAGCCCCTCACTACTATCCCTCACTACAGCCCCTCGATACTACCCCTCACTACAGCCTCTCACTACTACCCCTCACTACAGCCCCTCACTACTATCCCTCACTACAGCCCCTCGATACTACCCCTCACTACAGCCTCTCACTACTACCCCTCACTACAGCCCCTCGATACTACCCCTCACTACAGCCTCTCACTACTACCCCTCACTACAGCCCCTCGATACTATCCCTCACTACAGCCCCTCACTACTACCCCTCACTACTACCCGTCACTACAGCCCCTCACTACTATCCCTCACTACAGCCCCTCACTACTACCCCTCACCAGAGACCCTCGATACTACCCCTCACTACAGCCCCTCACTACTATCCCTCACTACAGCCCCTCACTACAGCCCCTCGCTACAGCCCCTCGCTACAGCTCCTCGCTACAGCCCCTCAACACTACCCCTCACTACAGCCCCTCACTATTACCCCTCGCTACAGCCCCTCGACACTACCCCTTGCTACAGCCCCTCGATACAGCCCCTCGATACAGCCCCTCGCTACAGCCCCTCACTACAGCCCCTCGATACAACCCCTCGCTACAGCCCCTCGATACAGCCCCTCGCTACAGCCCCTCGATACAGCCCCTCACTACAGCCCCTCGATACAGCCCCTCGATACAGCCCCTCGATACAGCCCCTCGATACAGCCCCTCACTACAGCCCCTCACTACAGCCCCTCACTATTACCCCTCGCTACAGCCCCTCGACACTACCCCTTACTACAGCCCCTCGATACTAACCCTTACTACTACCCCTTGGTACAGCTCCTCACTACAGCTCCTCGCTACAGCCCCTCACTACAGCTCCTCGCTACAGCCCCTCACTACAGCCCCTCGCTACAGCCCCTCGCTACAGCCCCTCGCTACAGCCCCTCGATACAGCCCCTCGCTACAGCCCCTCACTACAGCCCCTCGATACAGCCCCTTGCTACAGCCCCTCGATACAGCCCCTCGCTACAGCCCCTCACTACAGCCCCTCGATACAGCCCCTCGCTACAACCCCTCGATACAGCCCCTCGCTACAGCCCCTCGCTACAACCCCTCGCTACAGCCCCTCGCTACAGCCCCTCGCTACAGCCCCTCACTACAGCCCCTCGCTACAGCCCCTCGCTACAGCCCCTCACTACAGCCCCTCGATACAGCCCCTCGATACAGCCCCTCGATA